>NC_060059.1:18134106-18434106 GCF_020283565.1 Trifolium pratense
ACACACAGCAGTAACTGGCAGACAAGTCTCAGCTCGCAGACCACCTCAAAATAGTGAACACCGACACGGAAGTGGTCAAACCAGAAACACAAGAAACCTGCAAATCTCAACAGATTTGGACACTGCAAATCTCAATAGATTTGGACACCAACAGAGACTCAAAAAGAATCCTGCAAATCTCAACAGATTTGGAAAGCGTCAGATAATCAAGTATCCTAGAAAACCACTACACACGGCATCAACCAAATATCGGCGCGCCATCCAAAATGCCACCCATCACCACTGTACGTGTCAACCCCCACCACCACATTACCTTACCAAAACCTCGACCACTACCACTCCAAACAAGACTCACCACCGCAACACCAATATCTCACCAAACCTCCGGATCCACACCGAACCACCACACTCGCCGGAAAACAGCAACAAAACACCGAAACAAAGTCTAAATCCGCACCAGCACAGGATACGAGATCCGCACCAGCACAAAATCCGAACCAACAAAAGCCCAAACCCGCAACAACAACAACTTTCCGGCGCGGAGAAGAACAACAAACAGATGAGGATCAAAGAGGTTCAGAGATCGACAACGGTGAAACGGAAGAGCTCGCCGAAAAAGCAGAGCACAACCACAACTCAACACCAAACAAAGCCACCATATTCCAACATCACCACCATCACAAACACCACCCATCCACTACCGTACATGCCAACCCCACCACCACATCACCTCACCTCACCAAAACCACCACGATCAAAACCCGAACCGGCGAACCCGTCGGAATGTTTTCCCACCAATTCACGGGTGTCCAAGCCAGATCCACGCACCAAGCAAAACGAAAATTGACCACCAAAACTAAACCGGAAACCACACCAGAAACCTCGCCACCACCCCCCACACAACATCATCCCCTCACAGCCTCCGACGGCGCCGGAAACGAAACTGGAATCTACCACCACCAGAGCCGCCATCTACCACCGGGAAATCAGGAGGTGCGATAATGAACGCCCCGAACACCACGAAGAAGAAAAAAAGAAGAGACGAACACGAAGAGGAAAAGCTACTTGCGCCGGAGAAGAAGCACACAGAGCCTGCGTCGATTAAGACGCGGTGGTGCGGAGGACTGACCTCATCCTCGTCGCACCACCACCACCCCGTCTTTTCTACATAGTGAAAGGAGAGGTTTGGATTTTAGGGAGGATTGGAAATCTGAGATGGTGACGGAGAGAAGCGGTAGAAGAGTTTGAATCTCTCATGATTTAATAGAGATAATACTCCTCCGTCCCAAATATAAGAAAAAATTGGTCAAAGAAAGTTGATGAATTTGGTTAAGAATTTGGACTAAATACATCAATTTTGGTTGACCAATTTTCCCTTATATTTTGGGACGGAGGGAGTAAGTTATAAGTTTTAATAGTACTATTAAATCTATGCAAGTATAATATTCCCCATAGATCTCATTGCCCTCTCTCTAAGGATATCCGACAAACTTGTCTCTTTGACATTGATATGATGATGTTCAACCTCATTGAAAATATTAATTCAGCCTCTTTCTTATCATAATTTTCAATTTCAATTAACCTCACGCGTCAAAATAAAATCAGCCCCTATCGGTTTGAAGAAGATGAACAGAAACTGTGTTTTTCTTCTTTGCGTGATTTCTTTCTTCTATTTTGATATTAAAATCTAATATTTTTTTAAATATAATAATATATTAACTTTTTTTTTGTAAGTGTATTGTAATTTTCTACTTCTATTTTTCACTTTATTTTGTTTTTTTAATCTAACATGTTATTTTCTATTTTCTTAATTTTTAAATAAAAATTAACGGTTAATTTCACGTCATCAAAAATCCTAGTCATCACCTGCCAAATCATCAACTACTTTGATATGTCAGCCAAAATTCACCTCAAGGACCTTTTTAAAAGTTTTGATATTTTGGCAGGAACTAAAATCAAAACAAGCCGTAATTACAATGTTCGTTTTCAATATTTAAGCCTTGATTTTATTGTGTATCATAATATCATGCTATTTTAAGTCAAGTCTAATTTGCAAGCATTGTGGTGTGGCATGGCAACAGGCTACATTTGATTGTATTTTTTCATTTTTTTAATAACATTGTACTTCGCTAATAAAACAAAACAAAATCAAAAGGTACCGAAAAATTATTTTTGTATATACTAATAAGTCGAAATAGGGTTAAATTGTAATATTTTCGTAAGTACTCTATCTCTCAATCCATATATGCTTCTATCTATGAAAATAAATGTATAACTTCGTTAGTTTATTTTTCCTAACAACGGGGACACGTGGATCGTTCATCATAGTCATCTTGTTATCAAACAACGCATGTGACAATCACAAAGGATAGAAGAACATTTTAGATCTCCAAACCACTACTTTTTTTTTCTTTATATGAACAGGCTACTTTATGCCGTATCCGATCCTAAAATATACCTCTCAACTTTTTGGCGCTTATTGATTTGATCGTTGCAGTGTATACTACCACCTTTCGATGGGGTTCAACCACCAACAATAGTCCTAACATTGCGACGAACTAATAAATTAAAAGATCAATGAACTAATAAGTTGATGAAATTAAATTTTAATATGAGAACACGATTTATATAAAATTTAACTTTATATGACATTTTATTTAGTTTTATTTTATAATAATACATTTAAGCATATAAAAAATTGTTATAAGCTAGCTACTATACTTAATTACATAACATTAGAATTTTATGATTTGAAAATAAAGTACACAATTAATATAATAAATAATTTATATTTACTTAAATTTGGCCTAATTACTTCTTATAGGATAGTCAGAAATATATTTTATTAAAAAGAAGTATAATATGTATAACCTAATAATTTTATAAGATAGGTTCATTAATTAAAATGACAAGAATAAAATGAGATAGAAATAACAAATATTATTGATATGAAGCAAACATTGATACACCAAACTGAACCTTAACCTGAAATACAAAACACTTCAAGATTATAACACAAACAAAGTACTGAAAACAACACAACACAAAAGAGTTACATAGACAGACACATTTTAATTTATTTTATGACAAAGTGGCATGAGACATAATAACCAAAAGGTTGATCAATGTCCCACACTCTTATTCCAACATCAAACAACAAAACCCACTTTCCTAAAGCCACAATGAATCCTAATGTTTAGAATTTGCATTGGTCTTATTGTGGCAACACTTATAGCTAATGAAAATTTCCATGGTACTTGGACAATCAGGACATTTGATAGTCTCAGGTAACTTTCCAGCAACAATAGGAACTTCAAGGTGTGAGCAAACGATGAAGTCACACGAGCAACACTAGTGTGATACTCTGTGAATGCAAATTCAAACCCTTTCTTAATCACAAGATCTTTCCATTTCTCAAATTCAGCAACAGTTTGAGAATTGTAGAACCATGACCACTCAATACCACAGATGGTCCTTTACTAAGGAGAGCCCAACCGGTTTCATTTTTGTAGGACAACAATTTTTGAACTTCTTGAGTCACTACATCAGTTGTTTTGTGAATTTTAGTCACAAAGAGACTCTCAATTCCGCCCCAAAAAACGACTTATGAGGTTTTTGTCTTCCTTGTCAACATAGAAGAGCTCAATGGAAATCTTTGCCTCTTTTATTGTTGCATCGTTGGATAGAGCAGTTGCATACTTAGTGAATTGTTGGATCCATTCTTTGTCATGTCCTCCATTAGTAGAAAATGTGTTTGCCCTGTTCAATCTGCATCATAGGAAGAATCACATTCTTTAGTAGTCTCAAATATGTCATATGATGAATGTAATATCTATGTACCACTAACACCGACACTTCTGATCAAACATGTGTCCTGGTATCCGACACATATCAATGTCGAACACTGACAGAACACTGACACATCTGATTATATTGAATCATGTGATTTTTTCAAAAATTTTATCGGTGTAAACTTGTTACAAAAAAATTGTAAGGAAAAAGATAAATAAGTTCATTGTTCAACTTAATTATTTTGTAAAATTTACATACCGATGTGGTTATGTTGCGGTCAATGGTACCTACAACAGATACATGCCAATTCCTTTCTTTTTGTATTCTTTCTTTCTTCATCAACAAGTGTAAAAGGGAAAGCCTTAATTCCATAAGCTTTAATCAAATGAAATGCATTTGGGTGTTGAACTTTTCCTTGAGGACTAAACACCACAAAAGTAGTTTTCTTTTTGAAGTCCCATTCTTCATTAATGAACTTAAATCCTGCAATGTTTTCAACATTCGACACCACATACCATGGTATCTTGCTCTTCAAAATCTCGAATTTCTTGTGGAGTTGTTTCGTTCCATGTTTCCACAATTGGAATCCAAACAATTATTGTATTGTTCATTTGTTTTGATAGATTCATACACTGTTCTTACTGCTGTAATTTCTTTCATCTGTGACATCTAGAGTTGAAATGAACAGATACACCATTCTTCTTTTTTAGGACAACATTAATGTCAACCTGCACGATAACAAATTAATCAAATTAAAAACTAGGTAAATAAAAATCGGAGGATCAGCTAGTAAAAGAGTAAAAATAATTACTAACATTTATTATTTAATTTTTAATAAAAAAATTCAACATTTTAATGTTTTCAACATAGGATAATACTGTATCTACCAAATATATGTGTGGATATTGGTTCTCCTATATATACATCATTTTCCTATAGTACATTAGTACTGACTATTTTACTAATTTAACTTGGTTATTCAACTGACATCTTGGGATGATTATAACTCGGCAATAGATATATAAGATTCTATACTCTTGACCACACATATAGACAAACATATATGACATTTTTTTTTTTTTTGACTTAATATTTGACATGATATTGTTTCATGGATTTTAATATAATACAATTCTTTTTTTTTTTTTTTAAATGTAGAAGAGGCTATCTTGGAGAATATTCAAACTCCCTCTCATGTATTATTGATCAAACTCTTATACATCTCTCATCTTATAAATATATAATGCAAATTCATATGATCAATTTTTTTTCTATTACTATAAAATTTTAAAAAGGAATGCAATATTAATTTTTTATAACAAAAATATACAAGCAACAATTTTTTTAATTTAGTGACAAGAAACGAACCGTGGTCTTGGTAGCACCATCGTAAAGCAACTGTGGAACACCCTTAGGAAAAATCAGAAACGAAAGCACCACCAGTTATCTCAGTTGGAGTTTGTAACAGTTTCCTTAAGCTGTTGGATGTACGTTGCTGTATCTGAAATTAAGAATATTTCACCACATTAGCCTAGAATAATGATTTATATTTTTTTACAATATATTATTATTTGCTTTACTGACTTTTTTTTTTCTAATGGCAAAATAATATTATATTAATAAAAACAATTTTTTTATGGTGAACTAAAAATATTAATGACATCAAAGAAAACAAAAGACATCCCAATTGAATTGACACCTCTTGTGTTTTCCAATCCTTTGTCGAATGCTCATAATAATAAAAATGATAAATTACAATGGGGGACCAAACCTTACCCAAAAATAATGGAAAAAGGGGGGAAAAACAACAAAAAAAAATGAAAACGCGAAAAGAAAGCTAATTCGCTAACTTGTTCTCACAACAATTCCAAATAACCATATTGATTCGGCAACACATAAAACAATAGAACAAGAAAATAGAACAAGAAAAAACATGAGAAAAAAAAAAGACACCAACAAAAAAACTAAACACCTTAACCTCCCAACATAAGAAGATCCGAAACCACATGCTTTACTGACCTATCTGTTGACGAGCGAGAGTGATATGCTTCCTTAGTCTGATGAGGATGATGTTGATCTTTTGACCATAGTGGGAAAGTTCTTGCTTATGCTCCCTTAATAATTCATCAAATTAATTAACAAACATATATGAAAAAAAATAATTTATTAGGGTGCTGCAAATGATAGGTGATGATTATGGGGTGCCAACATAATTGGAATGTCATAGTTATCATGTGATGCATGTGCACGCTAATGTTTTATATAAAAAAAAAAATACATGAAAAAAAATAATTATATCATGGTTTTGGAAATTGACACAAACACATCAAAAAAATGTGTTAAAAAATTATGATTACGGTTAAACAAAAAAAAAAAATCAATAATATCTTACGATTCAGTGACGAGGCAATCCAACTGAGTAACAATGGCAGCAATAGTGATGATGGTCCAATAGACATCAACAGGGATTTGTTCAACAGCAACCTCCAAAGCAGGAACAACCTTTGTGTCATACCTCTCATTAAGGTTGTCCAATTCCAGTATAAATTCCAACACTTGCACAGTGATTTTCACCAAACTGTTAAGCTCAGTAATGGCTTGACGATGTTTTTGTATCGCAGCAGGCTTTGTGAGAATCGGAACTCTTTTGAGAAAAGCAACAGATTTGGCAAGTGGGTCTGTTGGTAAATGTTGTTCAAGCAACCAGAATTCACCAAATTCAAGTGCAAATGCAGAGAGTGTGAGAACTGCTTTTGCTTCCCAATCATAGTGTGAGAGATTGTTCAATATGGCCAAAGTTGTTTTGTGTGCAGTTACCTCACTTGGTTGCTTGCATGACAACTGTTACCATAATCATAATTATTTTATCAATAACTTTCGTAACTAATTAATGTTTTCAAATTCTTGTTTTAATTAACTATTTCTTGATATTTATTCATGCTATTTTTTTTAATGGTAAATATATTATATAAAATTATAAAAATGAAAATTATAAGAGAAAGTTCAGTACAATAAAGAGGTACCAGAAGTACATTTAATTTAATCAGAACCTAACAATCTATGAGAAAAGACGGACGGACAGAGAAACCGTATTTGACCCAAAATTTAATTTATGTTAATATTTAGAACTAAAGCCAGTGTGTGCATTGTTGGTCCATAGAGTCATATAATTTGTAGATGATGATAATGATTTATTTAATTTATGTTTATATATTTAGAATTATAAAGGGAGTAGTATGTGAACTGTTTGGTCCATAGAGTCATATAATTTGTAGATGATGATAATGAGCATACTCATCAAATAAATCCATGTTTCGAATGAGAATTCTCAAAAAATTATAGTATGTAATTTTTTTATTATCTTTTTCGTTTTTACCAAATATATAGTCTATATATTTATATATCCAATACATTTCATCAGATAAATAATTGTAGTTAACAGATATAGTAGTATTTTCTAAATTAACATAGTAAAGTGTCGTAATGATGAGATATAATTATACACACAAACAAGTTAGACAGCATTTATATCAATAACTCTTCCTTTTTTTGTATAGTTTTTATAGAAATTTTGTTTTTATTTAATTTTCATTTACAAAATTTATAGCAATATTAGTTACTTCTTTGTTAAAATTATTTTAACTATTAATTGCATAAACAAAAATAAATGAAATAATAAATAATTATGAGTATTATATATGAGAAAATTAATTCTTTCAAAATTACAAAATTTATTAATTTTATTTGACTTCTTAATAAATTAAAAATGTAACAAAAAATATGATATTAAAAAGTAACCAAAAAAAAATAAATTTAAAATAACAATTAAAAATGAATTGTGTGTGTGTGCATGAGAGTAGGTGAGTGTGCCTAATTGTATGTATGTATGTTTGTTGAGTCACTTTAATTAGTGTGTGTTAGTTATACAAAGATGAGTGAAGTATTATGACCTCAGAAGAAATCTGTTTGAGGGTGCAGAGTGGTGAACTAAAATTTGGGATCAGAGACTTTTCATCTGTATGCTCCAAGCTAACTTTGGTACCCTGTCAAAATTTTCTACTATTAATAAAAACTATATTTTAATTTAAAGGAAAATTAATTATGTAGCAAAAAGTGTATAATATATAGACCTGAACAACACTATCAACAATGTGTGTTGAACGTGCAAGAGTGTTATGAGCAAGGGTGAAAAGAGAAACTGCATCAAATTTAGTGTCACTATTGTGAACATGAGTTGAGTAAATTTGTTCCAAAATTTGCTCATCAGTCATGGTTAAGGGGTTGTTCTCAACCTCATCAGAATGGAGGAGAGTCTTAAGGGTCTTTTTTACGACACTGGCCATGATTCTAGCTTGTTAAGGAAAGTTTGGGAATATTGGATGCAAAATGGGTTGATGAATCCATAAGCCCAAAACCTAGCCTATTTATAATGCCAAAAAGTGGTAAATTTATTGTTTTTGAAGGGCAAATTTGTATTTATGTAAATACAAGATGGTGACAAGTGTATTGATGATTTGTATCACGTGGATCGGATGGATATAGGGAGAGTATCGTGTCTTTGGTCATGACGAGATCGTACATTTTAGGTAGGGGTACTTTAGGGTTTTTTCATTAACAGAATAAGTAATATTATATGTCTTGAAACTCAATACATAGCTACAAGCCTACAAGGATATAAAAGTTTTATCATAAGGCAAAGAAAGAAAGAAATAAAGGCATCAAAATTTACTAGTTTTGATTTGACAATCAAAGTATTTCTGTGTTTTGTCAATAAACTAAAGTAGGATACAACGTGAAAAAAGACCTTATCATCATCGAAGACATGTGGTAGATATTCTATTACTATTTTTAGAGTAATTTGAATTGGACCATTGAAGTAGTTTGATCTAGTTGGTAAGTAATGCAAGTGTTAGATGCAGTGGCGGAACCAGAAAAAATAATTTGGGGGGGCCACAATTTTTTTTAATATACAAATTAAATACGAAAATAATATTATATATAAAAATATACCGTGTAAAAATATATGTTGGTCAAATTTGTGTTCAAATAAGGTTTTTTTTTTTAAGCAAATAAGATGTTATGTTCATATTTATATACATTTTCTTTTTGTTTACAATGAGTTGGGGATCGAACCCAGAACCTATTTATATACGTTTGTTCAATTAATTTTACTCAATATTATAAATTCAATCAGGTATGCGTTATTTTTGGACGAACAAAATCAAAGTTCATTATTATAAAATTAAATTATATAACTTAAAAATAATACTCTACGTAAATATACAAAGTGAAAATCATCAATAATAGAATATAAACTAATATTTGCACTAATACTTTGAACTAATATATATGTTGAGTTTCTTATAGTCATTAAAAATAAACTGTAAACAGATATTTACATTAATATTTGTACAAATACGTGTATAGAATTTCTTAAAATCATCAATAATATATTTGATTTAATAATACACCTATAAAAAAATTATTTTTTTGGGGTGGGGGAGGGCCGTGGCCACCCTCAGCCCCACCCTAGTACCGCCACTGGTGTGATGGTAATTTTTGGAATTGGTAGTCTCGGTGGAATATGAGCTTATTTTTTGTGTTTTTTTTTTTTTGGTATAAGTAAAAGAGTCTCCGACATAAATATAAGGTAAAAAATACTTTAAATTTAAGTCACTATTATAAGTAAAAGTTAACTATTTTTAAACTATTTAATACTACTATTTCTAATATATCCTTATTTAATTCTCTTTTATTTTAGGCATTTATTTCACTTTTACACTTTTCAAAATGGGTAATATAGTAAACATAACTCATATTTTGCATTAAATCAAAAAAATTAACTACACTTAACTAAATTTTTTAAACACCGCGTAAACATTTTTTTTGTTTATATTTGTGTCCGGAAGAAGTAGTTCCTTTTAGATATAAAGCTGTACAATACTATGAATAGTGTTAGAAACACTCTTTTGCACTTAGTCTCTAATTATATTGAAATCAATGTGTTCGTGTTATTTTAAAAATAAATCTCACCTAAAGTGACGAGATTCACGTGACTTTCGTCTAATTAAAAAATAATATTAGAGAGCATTTAAAAGAGTGTTGCTTACTTTTTTTTTTAATTACTATTGTAAACTATCGTTGGGAGAGTTTGCCACCTATTTGAGTCCCACAAAGTTTGAGGGATTAGTCTTTACAATTACACGAAGAGAATACTCGATTTAAACCAAAAACTACCATTAGAGAAAAAGAGGCAATAAAAAAATGTCACCGCCCAACAATTGACCAAATTATACTTTGTTAAATGAGTTGGGATCTTCAATATTTATTTTAGAAATAAAAGAAATGTAGAGTTTTATTTTTTTTGTCTAGTAGTCTAGTGGCTAGAAATTCGACCTTAAAAATGAATAAATAGAGTGTCTGGAATTCGAACCCCGACTCGTATATAATATATGTGATATCTCTAACAAGTAACAGTTGAGCTAAACTCATGGAGACAAACAATGGAGAGTTTTATTTAGAGAGATATAGGTAGAGATGTCAAATGGGCTGGCCCAGCCCGGTCCAGCCCGATGAGCTAGTCAAATAAATGGGCCAGACTGGCCCAATTATTATTATGCTAGCAATTATCAAGTCCGGCCCGGCCCTTGTGGACCAACTGGGCTAATAGACTAACCCCGGCCCATTTCATTTTACATTTTTTCTTCTTATTCAATATATTTTATATTATTTTGATGTATAATTAGTTCTTAATAATTATCAATTTTATTGAGATATTATTTGATGCAAGTGTAAATAATTTTTAAATCAACATTAAAAATCAAATAACTCTAATTTTAGGTAAATATACCCCCTTTTATTAGGCTTACACATTTAAATATATTTTTTATAATAATTTATCAATTAAATGATAATTTTTCATTGATATTATTTTTACAAAAATCACAAAAATGTGTTTTTATCAATTAAATGATTGGTTAATGACCCGACCCATTTTTTACAGCTCTAGACATAGGCACAAAATAAGTTAATAAATTTCACCATGACTCTCACTATCATAAAATATTTTTTAAAATAATTTAAACTTGTTTGTGTCTATATCTGTGAATCGAACACTCTTTTGTTTAAAAAAAATAATGTAAGAATCCTAATTTGTGTTAAATCCGTGTCCACCACATCGTTTGGTATAAAAAAACAAGAATGAGGAAGGGACAAGTTTAGTTGTCCCGCAAAAGAAAAGAGATAAGGAATTTGGAACCCACTTCTTCAACCAACCTGTACTGTACTGTAATATTCTCGCAATGTGAAAAAGAAAAAGAGAGGAGAGCCCCTACTACAACAAAGTTGTTGTCTATTATTACCGGTAATTAGTAATAGAGGTGTGTTATTTGAATTTTTATTTTTTTTTACAATCAATGGGACAACTTAAGATTTACAAGGCAATATGAGTGTTGGTACAAAAATTGTTAAGAAGTCTCTCATCGATTTGAGATGATTTTGACAAGTGTTTATAAACAAGAGATAATCCTCACCTTATAAGTCGGTTTTATAAAGATAAGTTAGATCCAATATTCAATTATAAGAAAAATCAAATACAAACAAAAAATTATTAAAAAAAACTAAAATGAAGTTGTAAGAAGGGTTTTCCATTATATTGTCCCAAAATTGTTGTCAACATAATGTAGGTCTATGAAGTTTCGATACGTGATATGATACCGATACGATACGACACCATTACGGCGATATGTGAAAATTTTCAAAATTTCCGATACGATACGATCGTGATACGTTATTTAAAAATTAAATTTAAAATTAAATATAGATAAATGCACAATATATAAACATAACTAAAATCGACAATGATAAAAAATTAACATTCAAATTACTCAAATCGAGCAAACAAGTAACAATATATTATATCTTACGTTAAGTACTACCCAAAAAAGAGGTGGGATTGGTAGCTCAAATGGTTAAGCTGATTGAGCTAAGGATTAAAGAGTTGGAGATCCAAAGTTCAAGTATCGGAGAAAAACTAACATACTATAACATTCAATAGTTACGAGGAAACACGAATTGCACTAGTCTACTTTCTTGCGTTTCTATTATCAAAGAACATTAATTGTCCTATACTTTTTCGATACGCGTATCGAGGAAGTATCCGACACGTATCAGTTATATATATATTTTTTAAAAGAATATTAATTGCCGATACTTCTCCAATACGTGTATCGGAAAGTATTGGACGAGTATCGATATCGAGTACGTATCGGACACGATACTTCGCCATTTTTGGAGTATCGGGACTTCCCAATCTCAACTACTCTCAATTATAAATAAAAAGTTACTTTTTTAAATTTATTGAATAATTATTCTTAGTAATTTAATAGTCTATATTAGACTTAGATAAAATATTTGTTCAATTAATCTAAATTTTTTATCTTTGGGTTATAGTTGAAATTAAAAGAAGTACCAAAAAGTTGTTGTCTACCATTTTCATTGTATTCTACCTTTTATTTGGCCCAATATTTTCTTCGTTATTACCTGAAAAAGAATTATAGAGGATTTTATTTTTACATAGATACATGTTTATTAAATTAATTAATCACTTAGAGTATCCCAAAAATAAAAAAAAAAAAAGTATTTTAAATGGTTATTGTTGAACTTAAAAATGAGCCATAGAAACGTTGATAGCTCCTAACAGTAATTTCGTTTTCTTCTAGTGATTGCGTTGACAGAAGAATTATGTCTCTCAATTGTGACTTCTTTAACTACTCAAAAGAACATTAAGTATGGTGTAAGTGGCAATTTTGCTCTACTGAGCTAAGAAATACATATAAAATATAGAGATAAAATACGTAAATAGCGTGTTTGAAAAACAAAGACATGGCAATATTTATAGGAAGATGCTTAGCTAGTCCCATCGGCCAAAATGTAGCGGTGTAAATAAAATCTTCGCCTTGCAAAACTATTTGTTATGGTAATACAACTTATCTGGGCATACACAAATGAGATAATTTAAATGTAAAACAATTTAGTCAAATAATTTTTCATCACTTCATCATCGTTTCAATTAATTTTAAATTTTTTTGTGTATGTGTCTAGGTGAAAATTATTTAGGTTTGTTTCTAACTAATGTTCACGAGTGATTGTGGTGGCGGTGCTCCACATTTGACTCCACATTCTCCATTTTTTGGGTGTTAGGAGTGCTCGCGGCGCGGTTGGTTCGGTTTTGAGTCATAAAAGTCATCCTACCCGCGAGATAAAAATGCATACGGTTCGGTTTGGTTCAGTTGGTTTTCGAAAAGTTATTCAAACCAATGCGGTTAGAGTTGGTTCGGTTTGTGCGGTTTATCACGATATAAAAAATATGACAATATTTCCAACTTGTTATAAAATAAACATAGGAAATTTTAATTTATTTTATTGTTTAAATGATACAATATGCATATACATAATAACTTATTTTTAGTATCAACAGTATAGTTCTGGATCGTGTGAAATGATATGTTTAGACAGCCTACTGTTTTATGGACTCAATATTTTGGGTTGATTGCTAATAGTTGATAGAGTTAAGTATTGCGGTTTGGTTTGGTTTGGTTTTCTGAAATGAAAACCGCAAACCAAACCAAACCATGCAGTTTAGAAGAAAAATGATTCGTGCGGTTAAAACTAAATGCGATTTTTTGCGGTTTCGGTTTGGATTGGTTCGATTTGCGTTTTCACTTTTGGATTGGTTCGGATACGATCACCCCTAGGCATGATCCGTCATATTATTTATTGTGCACAAAATCACATTGTGATTCTTAACACATTGTTTGGTTGGTAAGAATATAGAAGGAAAGTAAGTGAATGGAAAATACACAAATAAAAAATCTTTGGACAGTATGTTGCAGTAGTATTAAATACATAAATATTTATAGGGATAATAGATGTTTATTCCGTGCAATGTCAGGGAGTTTTGATTTATTTCTATGTAATTTTTTTTTAAATTACTTTCTGTAAAGTGAAGGTTCTTTCGTCTATCCCCTTATGAAATATATGTGGACTTAAAATTTTACATAAGTGATAATGTGGCGTGAATCAATATAATGTTTTTTTTTGGTTATTCAGAGTGAATGAAAGTGTGAAACAAAATAAAAATATCAAAAGTCTTTTTATTTTTTTAAAATACAAAGTCTCAATTTTTTTTTATTATTCATGAAATAAAATGTTTCACATTATTTTAAACGGTGGAAGATGCTAACTTTTCTTCTTCAATGGCCTTTGTTTTTATTTTCAAGGCCTTTTTCTTGCTGTGAACTAATGAACTTGTGATTTATGAGTGGTTTTTTTTTTCTCTTGATAAATTTTTTATATTTAGAGGCCTACATGCCTTGTTTGGGTTGTCTTACCCTTGAGTCGACCCTATTTGTTATGGAGGGAGTAGAGCGTGAAAAATGGAGGAGATCGAGAGATGAAACGACGAAAATGTAAGGAAATGTCTCGTTGTACCATACACTTATGATATATGAGATGTTTTGTATTCTAAAATATAATTATATTATTTTTAATTGAATAATTTATAAAAGATAAAGATGAATTTTAGTTAAGATAATAACGGAAAAAGTGGAAAAAAAATGACTACACAACATAAATAATGAAAAATAGAGAGGATCCTAATTATTAATTAACTCAAGTTTTGCATTAAAAATAACATTTTCTATGTTATTAAAATTTTTTTTTTTTTTTTTTGATAAGCAAAAAAATGAATTATAAGGAGTACAAAGGGTACTCAACCCTTACAATTCAGAATAGATCACTTTAGATGCGTTGAAAACAATCTAAAGGATTATTACGCCATTCAGAGAAAACTAAATTAACATTGTTCCCTGTTCGGCCTATAAACCAAAATCAAGAAAAATAAACAATTTGCTCCACTAAAGGATTAAAATTGTTGATTACACAAAGTTTAAAATAATTTTAAAGTCTTGCTAACATGTGCCCTTTTAGGGCACGACATATGTATAAAAGTAGAAAATTTTCATTGAATAAAAAAGAAAAGGCTTAATTAGTCTTTTGGTCCCTTAAAGATATTTTAGGTTTCACAATGGTCCCTTAAAGAAAAAAAGGTCCGGATTGGTCCCTTAAAGACACATTTGTTTCTCAATTGGTCCTTTCCGTCAATTTTTTACAAAAAAACGTTAGTTTTAGTTGACTGGATTGTGGATGTCATTAAGTGTAAGTGGTCCACCAAAAACCTTATTAATTTTTAAAATTTTAACCATTGGAATTTTTTGTTATATCTGGTTTTAAAATTTAACGGAAAGGACCAATATGGCAAACATATATGTTTTTAAGGGACCAATCCGGGCCTTTTTTTCTTTAAGGGACCAATCCGAGCCTTTTTTTCTTTAAGGGACCATTGTGAAACCTAAAATGTCTTTAAGGGACCAATAGACTAATTAAGCCAAATGAAAACTTATTGATTTAATAAAATGATTACACGACTTTTGAGGTCAAATTACTATATATGTATCTTTAGAGTATTTGAAAAAAATAATTTTAACGTCTTTCTATTATGTGTCAATAGGGTAGGGCACATCTTAAGGGATATATGTGTTGGATATTTTATAGAATAATTTATTTTAAAGTTAATTATTTTATAATGATTAAATTAATAAATTTATTTTAGACTAGGTTATAACATTTTGTTAAGTACACGTTTATCTTTTAACTCCTATTTACTTGGTTTTCAATCCTAATTAATAGGATTTGCGGTTATACTTGGAACATTATTATTTTTATTAATTAGAGCATATGAATATATGATGTAGAGGCATATATATGATAGTGGTACGGGAGAGGTTTAGAACAATGAGAATGAGATATGAAATAAAAAGAAGTGATAAAAACATAACACAGTTTTCTCTCCCGATACAATTGAGTTCCTTCTTCTTGGGTGCATTTTCTGTTATTATTTTCTTGCTAGTTCTGTCACCTCGAATATGATTCATATTCGGGAAGGACCTGTTCAATCCTGGGGGATTTGCGCTTATGAGGCGGATAAACCCTTAAGGACAGTGCGATTAGCACGCCTCAGGTATTGTATCACGGTTTACTTATGCGGTCTAATTTTGCAGGTCTAATTCGTTGTTTACTATGCGGGTGTCTACATGAAATTATTGCACTCACAAGAGATAAGTTCATCTGAATTCTATTTTAGTTTATTCTCTATAATATTTGTTGTATTACTTAAATTAATATATGGTTGAATATTGTGATTAGGTCCAATTTTTACAACAATATGTAATTCCTTAGGGAACATATTAATTTTTTTTCTTTATAAAATTGAATGCCCAAAATATTAGGTAAATATTTTTATATTGAGTTTCTTACGTTTAGATTAACATGTACTCCCTCTAGTCCATTATATAAGAAAACTTTTGTTTTCTATATTCATAGAATAAATTATGTATTTAGTTTAGTTTTTAGACCAAATACATCAATCATTCTATGAATCTAAAAAATAAAATTTTTCTTATATTAAGGATCGGAGGAGTACTATTTTAAGTTTTAAGAAACATGTTAGTTTTTTCTTTATTTTTTTCTTTCTCTAATCTTTATTCATTCTCGGTGGAGAAATTAATGCAGTGTTTGTGGCTACCAGACATATTAAAGTGAACATATATGTACTATCTTTTTTCCAGTTTTAGGCCTTCATCATCTCATGACTAGTGTGGGTAATGTTTCCCGGGTCTCGCTAATTTTAACCTTTTAAAACGTGCGTTTTGGATACAGTCATGTATGTGAGGACAAACTCTTTTTCTTTCAATCAATAGTAATAGAAGGCCAATTCTAATATGACCAAGTCCTCCAAGTTGTGCATGGTGCACAAGTGGCGACTTATATTATAACGAATACGAATTTTACAAAATCCACCGTTCGATTGATAGTTTATATCATATAGATCATCTATAAAAAATTTGAAATTTTTTGAAAATCATTTGATATGTTATTGAGACCCATCAAAATTAATGGTATTCAATAAAAACCCAAAAACCGTTAATTTTGATGAGTCTCAATAACATAGCAAATGATTTTCAAAAAATTTCAAAATTTTTATAAATGATCTATATGATATAAACATTCAATCCAACGATGGATTTTGTAAAATTCGTATTCGTTATAATATAAATCGTCCACTTGTGCACCATGCACAACTTGGAGGACTAGTTCATGTTAGACAAAGCCGTAATAGAAAACGAGTCTGATGATAAACCCTTATCATTGCATTCATACTAATTAGTAATGACTAGTGTGATGTAATGTACTGAAGATTATTTGTTTGGTTTCTTTCGTTATGTGTCCAAAATCAACTCCATGTGCATTGAAGGCCACACACACATTATCATATTATTTCTCGTAATTAAATTACTAACAAAAACTGATGTGGAGATTTAATTTAAATAAATTGACGGAGGACAAACCTTTGTCATTGCATTCATACTAACTTTTTTTTTTTTTTGATAGGGCATTCATACTAACTTTTACAACCATTTTGTAAAAGGAAATAATTTTTCAATAATGTTCATTATACATTGATTAAATAAAACAGAAAAGTGACCTAGGTGGCAGTTGAACTCACAACTAGAGCCGGGTATACGGACCGAGGTTCGCGGGCCGAACCGTTTAACCCGCAGCCCGCACGAACTTAAAACCAAATTTTTTTGGCCCGTTTACATTTTTTCCCGTGTGGGTTGGACCGTTAAAACCGCGGGTTAAATCCGCGGGTTCGCGGGTTAGCCCGTGGTCCGCCTTCTTTTTTTTATATAATTAATTACAAAATTTATCAAATATAAATAACTTGGTCCATGTCCAAATTCAACTTTTTTAACCACAAAAAAAAAAAAAAACTTAGTCTAAACCCTAATTATAAAAAGCAACAACACAATCCAATTTTAATCAAGTAGACAACAACACAAAACATCAGGATTCAGACATATTCTTCTATTTATAATCTTTTGTTCTTTTTCACTATCTTTTACTTTGCTTTAGTTGTATATACATTTGCTAGTATTTAAAAGATACATGTCCAAATGAGTAGTTATTTTTCTTTGAGGTATTTTCCGCTATTATGTTTTGAATAATTTGGTTACCTTGATGTGATTTACTTAAGTTGAATATGTTAATCTTTTTATGCTTTTTTGGTACATGTTTAAAGTTTTTCTCACTAAAATGGACGGAACAAAAATGACGATAAGAATCAATTGAATTTGATTTTGGTTGCATTACTTACAAAGAGAAGATAGATAAACTCAATGATATCACAAACTTTATTTATTTTTATTTCTTAGTTACAATTTATATGTTATAACATAAAATTATTAATAATATATTTTTTAAGCTTTCATTATATCAATATTTTACTAATTTAGTTTATTTTTTGAAAAAAATGATTTTTTATTTTTTTTGGTAATAGTTCGCGGGTTAACCGTTTAATCTGCGGTCTTATGCGGACCGGACTGAGGCTTAATATTATAACTCGTTTATATTTACCGACGGACTTGTTCGCCCCGTTTAATATGCGGGTTTATGCGGGACGGGTTAAACGGGCCGGGCTAGCCCGCATACCCAGCTCTACTCACAACCTGTTGATATTAACACACTATAAGAGCGACACGCACACCACTTACACTTTTCACAATCCGTTGATAACTTATAGTTTTTTTTTGACAATAACAAAATGATATTCATTCATTCAAATTGATAGATTACATAAAAAACAACCACATAATCAACATCGCTAAAAACGTAAAGGGTGAATCTGCGAACAAAACTCACAGCATCCGAGTTAATAGCATACAACGGCAAAATGCCTACAACAAATAATATGATAAAGTTAAAGTCACCGAAGTATCCATGCCTCCGGATCTGCAGCGTTGAAGCCCAAATCATTGGTTGAATCTGTAATTGATTGAAGCCGATCTTTTTGGTAGAAATCAAATGAACACCGCACAATATGGGACAACAAAAACGTCGCACAAGACGACGAACAACACAACGCCGCACTCAGACGGCGAAATCACAAAAAAGAAAACACAAAAGAAAAACTTGATCAATGTGAAGATCACTTATTTAAATAAAGAAGAAAATGAAAAACAATTATGAGGGGTGATTTTGGGTCAAAAATTGACCCTAAAACCACCTCTCCTTGATAGATCAAGAAGAAAAAAAACTAGGTTAAGGTGGGGGGCGGCGGCTATGAGGAAAAGGAGAAGAAAATGTGTATATGTTGATAACTTATAGTTGAAAACTCATAGTTGATAAATTAATTAAAGTGTTTAGTAAAATTAATACTCCAACTAGCTGATAAATCTAAATGACATAAAAGAACATTATTATTTTTTTTATGCAAATAAATGGGCATTATTAATTCATGATACAATCAAATTTATATTTAAGATACTCAGAATTTAGTCATTTAAACTTATTAATTAATATATCTTTTATTACTAAATATATTTTATTTGTTATTATTAATTACATTTTATTGTTGAAATTTTATTTTAAATATATCTTAAAAAAATCATGCTTTTCCTAAAAGTAAAAAAGTTTATTTTTTTTTATAAAAAATGTGTGATTATATTCACGTAAAACAAACATGGTTATATATATATATTTTTTTTTATCAAATTGAAACATGGTAATTGTGCGGTTGGTAGAATGTTACGAATAAATTAAGCTACTAGGTTTGGTATGATGGTGAGAAATTTAGAAAATATGCATGTGATTCCTTCTCCTCCATTCTAAAACAAAAAAAAAATGAATAAATTCGTTATAAATTAAACTTACATTTTTATGGTACCAATACAAACTTATACTTTTTTATTTTAAATTATACTCCCTCTGTTTTGTATAAGTGTCCAGTTCTATCATATATTCAGCGTTTTTAATAAACTGTCCAGTTTGTGTTTTAATGATACAATTTGTCAATTATACCTTTTGTCAATTATTGTTATCTTTTTCAATATATTTTTATATGAGTCAGGATCCGTTGACACCAACTAGTTTGACACCAAATATTACACCTCTCAATAACGTTTTAACCGATATAAATTTTATAAAATCCACCGTTGGATTGAAAGTTTACATCATATAGATCATTTGTGTAAAATTTCAAATAAATCCAAAATCATTTGATATGTTATTGAGATACATCAAAATTAACGGTTTTTGTATTTTTTTAAATGCCGTTAATCTTTATGTGTCTCAATAGCATATCAAATTATTTTGGATTTGTCTGAAATTTTACACAAATGATCTATATGATGTAAACTTTCAACCCAACGGTGGATTTTATAAAATTTATATCGGTTAAAACGTTATTGAGAGGTGTAACATTTGGTGTCAAACTAGTTGGTGTCAACGGATCCTGACTCTTTTTATATATATATATATTTGAAAAACTAAAGTTTTTTTTCAAAAAAAGAAAGTTTGTTGCTTTTTTTTACGATAGAAAATCCACTTTCTTAATTTGGTGTTATCATTCTAACTGAACACTTAATTATACGAAAACGGGGGGAGTAATTAATTATAAATAAACAAATTGGGATTTAGTTAAAATATTAAGGGTAAAAATGAAAGAAAAAATGATAAGTTATAAACTATAAACTCAAAAGCTAATTGAAATAGTATTTTTTTTTCTTCTGACTCAATTGTATTGAAATAGTGTTTGAAAAATAAATATTAAATTAGAAAAACAAATTATAAATTCTTTTTAAAAAAACTGTCATCTTTTCAATTAAATAAGCTAATAATAAAATATAAACATAAGATAGCTAGGTTTTAAGTTTTTCCGAACGGAACTTATATCATGTGATATCTGATAAGTGGGGGTGTCAGGAGTTCAAACTCCGATCCCTGTATATAAAATTTTAACTAGATGATATACAGGTATCGGAGTTCGAACTCCTGACACCCCCACTTATCTATCTTAAGGGTAAAATTTCTAGCCACTAGATTATTTGAGAAAAATAAATAATATGGAATTTGTCTTTAAGCTTGTGTATTTAATAATTTAAACTAGAAAAACTTTTTTTTGTAATATTTATTTATTTTTCATTAATCATTTTCTTGGAGTATTGTTCTACGTGACTCTTTGTTTAATTTGTTTTTGTTTGATAGACGAAATGGTAAAGCCATTGAAAAATCACACAGAGTGAAGTGACCGGAGTTTGAATCCCGATCCTTTAATTTGAACTATTTAATTTGTTTTTACTCGATAGTTCTAATTACTTTTTTAGCGATAAATGGTTTCTATTGCAATTATAAGTTTATTGAAGAATTTTGTTAGTATTATATGCTTCATGTCATTCCACTTTATTTAGGTTGCAAATAGCTAATTAATCTTCTCACTTGTCACAGTTTAGCAGTACTTGCACTTTATTTGTTATAATATGATAGAATCAAGTTCTTGAGCTAATTTTCTAAAAACAAAGGGACTAAAATTGAAAACTGGAAAATTAAGCAGAAAACTAAGTAATTAACAACTAAATTAAGCAGAAAAGTTCCTAAACTTGAAGACCAGCCTCCAATGCAGATTCTCTATTAGTAGTTGTTTTTTCATCAGCTTCACCAGAAATCTCTTCCAAAGATTTTCCTTTAGTTTCAGGCACCAAGAATGTAAACATCATCCCCAAGAAATTAGCCACACCCAAAAGCAGAAGCACATTTCTCACTCCAATAGCATTTTGAGCATATAAGAAACCAAAAGCACCTACCATTGCACCAGCTTTTCCAGCAGCAGCTGATATTCCATGACATGTTGACCTTAACCTTGCCGGGAAAATCTCGGCTGGAACCACAAAAGTCGTTGCATTTGGACCGAAATTTGCAAAGAAGAATGTTAAGGAATACATGACAACAAATCCAATTTGGTTTCCATTCATTGTCCAATGATGATATGGAATAGCCAATGCAAACATGAACACAGTCATGAAGAAAAATCCCATCAACTGAATTGTAAACCTTCCGATTCTATCAATTAGCGCCACCGTGAACCAATAACCAGGAACAGTGCTGCAAAGTGCTATTAGAGTTTGTGCTCTAGCAATTTTATAAACCTCTTCAATGGCACTCATGGTTTTAGCTTCTGGTATCCATCCAATTGCACTAAAAATATCTTTCTGAAAAAGATTCTGACTATAATAAGCAATATCTAACAAGAACCAAGTGATGGCAGTTCCAAGCAAATGAAGTCCGTGACGGCGAAGAAACCTTTTTGTAAACAAACCAAAATCATTCTCATTATTCCCTCCTTGTGTTTGATCCAATTGCTGAACATTTTCCTGTTCAGCTTCAATCTCAACTTGCAAAATTTTCGACATATCTTCAGTAGCTTGTTTAGTATTCTTGGCAACCAAGGCAGTGTATCTCGCAGTTTCGGGCATTTTGATCCTCCAATAGTATGTAAGCGATGCTGGAATTGCACCGAACATTAAGATTATCCTCCAAACATAATCTGCTTGTGAAACCGTGGACAAAACCGGATTAACTTGAAACGCCGGTGCAGGATACAAAGCTTTAAAAATAGACGAAACTATAATTGCAACCGCGCCAGCAGACAAAATTCCGAAACCTTGCATAGCAAAAACAGCCGCTATAAAAGCGCCACGAGTCTTTTTATTTGCATACTCGGACATAATTGTAGCTGAAAGAGGGTAATCGCCACCAATTCCGAATCCAAGCCAAAACCTGAAGAAACAAAGAGTAGCTACAACAGTTTTGGGATCTTTACTAAAAGATAGACCAGAAGCAAGTGAAGATATCACCATGAGCATAAGGGTCATTCCATAAACACGTTTTCTTCCCATTTTGTCACCAAGCCAACCAAAGAAAAGTTGTCCTGCTAGTGTTCCACAGAAGGCAACACCATTGATTGCAGCAGAAACATTTTGTGGCAGAGAACCTGGATTTTTACCGCCTTCGTAGTAATAAACACGGCCGAGTAATTTCGTGACAAGGGAAATGCAGAAGAGATCATAGGAATCAGTGAAAAATCCCATTCCTGCAATCACAATTGCTGTGAAATGATACAATTGTGTTTTGGCAACATCAAGTGCATTAAGCACCTTCAACTGTTCGTTAGCCATGTCACAAATACCTTACTACAACAATATTCTCCAATGTACCTTAATCTGAAATCAAAATATATACAATAAAATAATTAGAGGGGAGATAGAAAATATAGAATGAAAGTGGTGCTAGATGAATCCAGATTCCTTGTTGGCGCCAAAATCCCGCATTCACCCAGTCGCCATGTGATGTAGGAAGGCTGGCTGCGCGTATCGAAGAAGTTGTGCGTTGTCACAAGAGGAAGAACTGTAATCCCGCTTATTAGAATTATTTGCAAGAACCAAAACTATCAAATAAAACTCTAGAATACACCAAAAGAAAGAAAATAAACTTTCAATTTTTATTATGATAAAAGATAGTTTATTTTTCCTTATTTTAAATCTGAATAGAAGTCCTAAATTCACTTGTTCTAAATTAAACTAGATTACTAACTAACTTGTTCTAAATTCACTATCATTTAAATGTAAAAGATAATTGTTCTAACAATAATCTTATCCCCAATAATACTAAAATTAAAACAAATTTAAAAAATATAATAATTCCTAACAAATAATCCTAATAAGTGGGATTAGAGCTCTTCTTCTGCGCAACTTCTTCTTCGATACGCGCAGCTAGCCTTCCTATATTACCATGTCGGTGGCCGTTGGATCAATATCGTGCAGAATTTAGTAACATTTTTTTTTATATACCTAAAATCCCGACCTTTGAAATCTACACAGCCTGATCTTGATCCAACGATATGGCAACTATGTGAATCGAAATTAGGGCGTAGACAGTTCAAATGCATATGCACGTTATTGCAATCAAATTAGGTGAAGATAGTGTGTGAAAATGTGACATTCAAATCAAATCATATAATTGAACATTTAGATAAATTAAATAGGAAGTAATTACAGTTTCCACAACAATGAATCAAAATAAAACAGGTTTCAAAATATAGAAAGGGTGAATAATATTACATGAAGTAATGGCTTGAGTCAATAAACTTTAGAAGATTTCATTGTATTGCTATTAAAGAAGCTTCATGCATAGTACTGAAATTCATGTGCTTATAATAATACTATAAAAATCAAAAGGATAGATTAAACAGATTAACAGAAGATAATTATTTGTTTTTATAATTTTGATTTTGATTTAGAGTTAGATACAGAAACAAAAAAGAATATTCCACGTATCGATTCATATGATAATAAATAACAGAATATCCTAGATTAGTGGATAAAATCCCCAAAGTTATAGGTAAACGGAAATCACGTGAGATTGAAAAAGGAAAAAGATGTACAAGTTGGATCATATAAAAGGTTTAAAATTTTAAAGGTGGCTGCAAAACACCGGATTTAGTTAAAATTTCTGTTAGAAAAAAAAAAAAAAAAACTCAAGTAGAAAACAAAAACAAGAACACTACCACAATTAATTAAACAAGAACCAATAACTGGTGTCGTGGTGATTGACACTGTACTTAGTAAGAAAGATCAGATGCCAGAATGACCCCCGAACCAGTTTAAAATATTGGTGGTGAAAATTAAAAAAAAAATGTTTTGAAATATTTTACCCTTAACTTTGAGTTTAAACTTTAAGTTTTAAATAAAAGATTTTGTATGCATGTTAAATGAGACCTGGTAAGTCCGATTTGAGAGGAAAGTAAAACCTAAAAAAATATATATTGCTTCACATGATATTCGAATTCGTGATCTTTTGAACAATTTACAGCACAATCAGTTAAATTTAATACTTTAACTTAGAATTTAAATTCAGGTTCATTTGCTTTAAAGTGAAACTCATATTAGAGGATAGTTATTATTTAGATAATATTGTAATTATTATGTAGATAGCAAATAGTCATTGCCAGCTATAATACAGTCATGATCAATTTGTTATTATTGTCATTATAGGATTGAGATTAATTCTCCTCAATTATAGGATATTGAGTTGTATATATGTAAATGATACTTATCAATATTAATCATTCAAAACCTCATAACAGTGTTGTACTGTTACTTTTATATGCTATCAGAGCTCTAAAAGCTTAACAGCTATTACGATCCAATTTTTTTTTTCCACCACCATGACTACATCAACTGCCTCTAACACCACCTCCAACAACACCATAGCCGTCGGCACCAACACGGCGATCGTCCTTCAGACCCACCACTCGCTCAAATTGACGAGCCAAAACTATCCGGCCTGGCGTGTTCAGATGAACGCTCTGTTCATTGGATACGATCTCACTGGCTACATCGATGGCACAACAGAGTGTCCTCCCAAAACTGATCCAAATTTCAATTTTTGGACTAGGCAAGATCAACTTATCTTGCATGCTATTATCACTTCAGTGGATCCTAGCATTATCACTGCCCTAGGCAATGTGAAAACATCACAACAAGCATGGGAGGTTCTCCAAAAAATGTTTGCTAGCAAGACCCGTTCACGTATTATGCATCTCAAAGAAAGACTCTCCAGACTCAACAAAGGAGCAAGTTCTGTCTCTGAGTATCTCAACAATGTCAAAGCAATTGCAGATGAATTGGCCATTATCAACTCTCCTCTGGATGACATCGATCTGGTCATTCACACACTCAATGGTCTCGGAACGGAATATCGTGAGATAACGACTGCTATTCGCACTCGCGAAAATCCAATTAGCTTTGACAACCTTCATGATCTACTCACAGATTTTGAAACCTATCTCAAAAGAGATGAAATCAATAATGATAATTCATCTCTCGAGTCCATTGCCACTGCCAATGCTGCTTTCAAAGGCAAACAACCTTATCAGAAACGAGGCAACTCTTATGGTGGTTCTTATCCCAACAATGGTGGATCCACATCCTCTGGTCAATCTCGCAAAGTCATCTGTCAATACTGTGACAAAACAGGACACTCTGCAAAGATCTGCTACAAACTTCATGGTTACCCGAGGCGCACTAACAGCTCCGCTGCACATCATGCACGCACTAATAACTTTGCTGCTCATCATGCGCGTGCAACTCCTCGTACTGCTTCCTCTCAAGAATGGATTATGGACTCCGGCGCAACACACCACATCACTAATGCTCTGGACAACCTCCATCTGAATCGTCCCTATCATGGCACAGATGAATTACTTGTTGGTGACGGCTCGGGCCTACCTATAACACATACTGGTAAAACATCTATTTGCACTTCCTCTCACTCACTTCAACTACCACATGTTTTACATGTTCCCAAAATATCAAAAAATCTTTTGTCTATCTCATCTCTCTGCAAAACTAACCCTATTTCTGTGGAATTTTTTTCTGATTATTTTTTGGTGAAGGATTTGAAGACAAGGGCTCCTCTAATCAAAGGTCACCATAAGCAAGGTCTCTACATCCTACCACAACCAACATCCAGCCCTACAGCACTTCACGCCACCACCAACCGTCCATGGCATCACATCCTTGGTCACCCGTCCGATCGTATTTTGAGTCAATTTCCCTTTCTCAAGCAAATAAAACAGAAGGATCAGAATCCATGCATCTCATGCAACATAGTCAAGAGTCATAAGCTACCTTTTACTACTTCTAGTATCTCTAGCTCAAAACCACTTGAATTATTGTACACTGATGTATGGGGACCTTCCCCCACAAAATCAATAAATGGTTATGTTTATTACTTGATTATTGTTGATCACTTTACAAAATATATTTGGTTTTATCCTTTAAAAAACAAATCCGATGTGTCTATTATTTTTCCAGCTTTCAAAAATCTTGTTGAAAAATATTTTAATCTACCCATAGTAACTTTATACTCAGACAATGGTGGTGAATTCATTAAACTTAAAACATTTCTTACTACCCATGGAATATCTCATTACACCACTCCCCCACATACACCAGAACTTAATGCATTAGCTGAACGCCGACATCGACACATTGTTGAAACCGGCAAAGCCCTCTTACATACTGCCAACCTACCTGCATCTTTTTGGAGTCATGCATTTCGTACCGCTGTTTATCTTATCAACCGACTCCCAACACCAACTCTCAATATGAAATCACCATTTCAAATACTTCACCAAACCAAACCCAATCCTCTACATCTTCATTCCTTTGGATGCTTATGCTTCCCATGGTTAAGACCCTACACCTCAAATAAACTTCAACCCCGGTCTCAACCTTGTATTTTTGTTGGTTATGCCGATACACAATATGCCTACCACTGTCTCGACCCAACCACAAATAAAATATACACATCCAGACATGTCAAATTTTATGACCACATCTTCCCTTACAACACATATCGTCCATCCCATAACCCTCCATCAAATTCACCTATCATTACACAACAGCTCCTGCACACACTTATTTCTATACCAAACCAAGAACACCCACCAAACATTATCCAAAATAATGGCACTCCCTCCATTGAGACCACACCACTCACCGAACACTCAACTTCACATACGCCAACCATATCCTCTCCACTCATTACCGAACAATCAAATCCTTGCTTGGTGTCCAATGAAGAGAGTCCCTTAACTCCGAACACTTCATCAGGTAATGATCAAAACATTTCACCTCTTGTTCAAATACATGTGCCAATTAACCCCCCTGCAGCTCCCATACCTCCGAGTAGGCCCGTGACTCGATCACAAAATAATATTTTCAAGCCTAAAAGACTTTTTCAAGCTACAAAGCATCCATTGGCAGAGAATGTTGAACCTTCAAGTATCAAAGAAGCCATGAAACACGATCATTGGAGGAAGGCCATTTATGAAGAGTTTGATGCTTTAGTACGAAATGGAACATGGTCACTAGTCCCACCTCCAAAAGACACCAATATTGTGGGATGCAAATGGTTGTTTCGCATCAAAAGGCAAGCGGATGGCTCTATTGATCGATATAAAGCTCGCCTTGTTGCAAAAGGCTTTACTCAACGTCATGGAGTAGATTTTCATGAAACTTTTGCTCCGGTGGTTAGGCCCCAAACAATAAAAATTATCATCACTCTTGCTCTAGGACACAAATGGAAAATGCATCAACTTGATGTTAACAATGCCTTTCTTCAAGGATCTCTTAAAGAGCAAGTTTACATGACTCAGCCACCTGGACTTAAGGATTCACAACACCCGCAATATGTATGTAAACTACACAAAGCTATCTATGGTCTTCGCCAAGCACCTCGTGCATGGCATGATGCGTTGAAGAACTTCACAGTGTCCTACGGATTCTTATGTAGCAAGAGTGATCCATCTCTTTTCATTTATGCAGCCGAAGGTACTCTTGCCTATTTTCTTGTGTATGTTGATGACTTACTGCTCACAGGAAATAATGACCACTTCATGCACCAATTCATTTCCAACTTATCTAAAAAATTCTCATTAAAGAATATGGGAGCTCCACACTACTTTCTTGGCATAGAAATCATTCCGACAACTTCAGGCATACTTTTGTCACAACACAAACATGTTAGAGACATTCTCGAACGGTTTGACATGGAAGGTGCCAAGCCCTCACCAACACCACTTTCAGCCACAGCTACTCTACAACTACATGATGGCACTCCATCTACAGATGCTACTGAATATAGAAGCATTCTTGGAGCACTTCAATACTTAAACCTCACAAGACCTGACCTATCCTTTTCCATCAACAAACTTGCACAATTCATGCACAAACCCACCACACTGCATCTCCAACATCTCAAAAGAATTTTGCGATATCTCAAAACTACAATCAACCATGGCATTCTTCTTCAACCTACAACTTCACATAATCTCATTGCCTATTCGGATGCTGATTGGGGAGGGAATCCTGATGATCGTACATCTACTTCAGCTTATATTATTTTCCTAGGATGCAACCCCATCTCTTGGCTCTCAAAGAAGCAGCGTACGGTAGCTCGCTCATCCACCGAAGCAGAATATCGTGCTGTTGCTACTACAACTGCTGAAGTCATGTGGCTTAGTAATCTTCTCAGCGAACTTCAGGTCCCTATGGCCAATCCTCCAAAAATCCTTTGTGATAATGTTGGAGCAACATATTTGTGTGCAAACCCTGTCCTACACTCTCGGATGAAACACATCTCCATGGACTATCACTTTGTACGAGAGCAGGTGCAAGCAAAACAACTACAGGTCTCACATGTTTCAACCAAAGACCAACTTGCTGACATCCTCACCAAACCACTTGGAACTGCCAAATTCAATGACATTTCATCCAAGATTAAAGTTACAAACGGCAACTTTATCTTGCGGGGGCATATTAGAGGATAGTTATTATTTAGATAATATTGTAATTATTATGTAGATAGCAAATAGTCATTGCCAGCTATAATACAGTCATGATCAATTTGTTATTATTGTCATTATAGGATTGAGATTAATTCTCCTCAATTATAGGATATTGAGTTGTATATATGTAAATGATACTTATCAATATTAATCATTCAAAACCTCATAACAGTGTTGTACTGTTACTTTTATAACTCATTGTTATTCACTTGAAGTAGTTTTGAACGAACTTTGTGGGACCTAATCTATACTATTTTATGAAAACAAGAATCAATAAAGAAAACAAAGAGAAAAAATAAAGCAGAAATTAAACAATGAATGTTAAATATTCATCTAAAGATGCATAAAATACCTCAATGAAGAATGGAAACAAATGTGAGCGCCGAAGGAGTGAATGAAATTGCCTTGAAAATTCTATATATATGCAAAATGAATCCTTGTTTGAGTATAATTTTAAATATCCAATTCTAACCTTTTTTTTTTTGAAGGAGACCAATTCTAACCTTACCAAACGCTATTTCTGTTTAATTTGTAATTTTAGTTTTTATTTTTATTTTTATAATCATTTATAATTTTAGTTGAAATAACGATGGCAATATATGACGATGATCTTATCAAACTTGTTTGTTATTCTCATCCAATAAAAATGTGTTTGTTATTAAAAGATTTAAACATTCAAAATCATCTTCATTTGATAAGTTAACCAACACAAATACTGGTAGATACTTCAACACTTACCATTTGATCGTTGGGAGAATTTATCCCTTAAATAGTTTTTTTTTTTGTTGACCAGGACCCTTAGTTAACATATATCTTGTTTTTTTGGTTTATCTGAATTGACTTATATTTGAGTTTATGCAAAATAACTTATGCAAATAAATAAGCTTTAATGTACTTATTATAATCATTTTAAGGTAGATTATGAGAAAATAGCTTAGAAAAATACAATTTTTATCATCAAGAACTTATAATTAACACAAAAATTTATTTATTAGCATAACCTATTTTCATAAGTTCAAAAATAAGTCCGATACAAATGGACCCTTTATCGAAAAATATTCATTTGAGTTATGTTTGTTTCAGAGATTTTTTTTATTTTTATATTTTTTATAGAATGATTTGGAGAATTTACCAGGGGTGCTATAGTAACAAGAGTGTTTAAAAGCCAAATATTTTCTAAAGACTTAACTTGGGGGCTCATCTGGGCCACAATCAAATCAATTTTACTCTTCCCACCTTCTGTATTTCTTTTCTAAAAATTCAGAAAATGCGTTTTGAATATGAGGTAGATAAAACACTACTGTATTATAGAGGTTGAGGAACTTAACGCTAACCTTGATCTGCCAATAGAATCAAAGTTATAGAGTAAAGTGACCGAACACTATAAAGTTCTTGATCCAATAAAAAGGAAAAGTTCTTACAACTAGAAAAATCTTAAATTTAATTAATTCTCATGTTGTCATTTGAGAAGTGCATGAAATTCCTATATATAGCCTAATTTTGACATAGTAAAGTTTATTTTCCGTTGCTATGCATTTATGATATTCATGTTTATCTAATCTATATAAGAAAGTTGATTGTTTTAGAAAAGTCTCGATTGTCATTACTTAAGATGTTGTGTCATGTGTTCAAAATAAGAGCAATTGGTGTCCAAAAATTAGATAACTAAACTAAAAGTATACAACTAACAAAGCCATCTATGCCATATGACATTTTGTGAGTGAAAAGGAAAGGTATCATCGAGATTGAACCAAGTCATCTAAGTCAACCACATGAAAAAAAACCCTTCAAGTTACAAATGAACCATATGACATAACTCTTTCCTTCTTCCAATTTTGGTTCCCAACGTATGACACCAAATTTCAAATTCAATTTTTTTCCCCTCTCTTCACTTATTCAAAATTCTATTATATCTTCTACACAAATTTTCATTTCATTTCCTCTTTCCTCACATATTCTTTCTTTGTTTACATTTTTTCTTTCTCTACTCATGTTAAACTACATTTTTTCCTAATAGTTTGATTATGTTGTGTTTTGCAAAAAAATTTAATTTTTTTTTTCTATCTAACAAACAACAACAACATGAAGAACTTCATCACAGACAAATTACATCAAGATCACGCGGTATGCAAAAAAACTTTCATAATTCTTTTTCAAATTACATGTAAAATACTTTTTTTATTTACAAATATAGTTAGTAAAAAAACCATTATGTAAAATATTTTTTAAAAATTGGCCATTCTTACTAATGTAAATTTTAACTATCATATATGGGACAAATTATCACCGATAAAAAATTTAAAATAATTATCATACGTGAGACAAGTTCTTACTAATAAAAATTTCAAAAAATGAACAAAATATTTCTTTTTAGTGTACTTTTTATAAGTTTCTTTTTCATATGCTTAATGAACTCATGATCTCATCGTTATAATTATAAATAATTCGCCTTATATATATGGTGTGGTGGGAGAGTGGATGCTGTTATATGGAAGTTAAGAATTGCACAAAAAGTCAAAGTGTTGCTACGGAGAATGGCAAGACAAGACTTATCCACTAGGACAAATCTGTTAAAAAAATATGTCACTTGTCCAATTGTGCAAGTGTTGTGGCCTGATGGTCATGGAGGAAGATCCAAAAACATGTTTGTTGGAATTTATAAATATAAATTATTATAGATACAAAATTATAGCATATCTTTAGGTTTCATGATCAACAATGATTACAACCCTCATTGCCAATAACTTTCAGCTGATGGAATGACAATTATATAGGTATATAGTTGAGGCAAAGAGAATTTAACTGAATGACTCAATCTATCACGGTCCTCCAAAACAAATTAACAGAAAAATGTTTTATTTTTCTTTGTATTCAGCTAGCTTCGCCACTAGCTGGTGTGTAGGAACGAGAAAGTATGGGAGGATGTTGAGAGACAGTATCAGCAGCAACATAATAAGCAGCGGTACAGTACAGCATCGACAGTGTTGCAAAAACCGTTGAGGAGTTAAAATGCAACATGGATGCAGAGAAGTTTCCACAGCAACATAGTTATGGAATTGGTCTTTGTATCCGTAACGATAAAGGTGAATTTCTCAAAGCAGAAACATTAGATAGGGATCATGTTCTTTTACCAAAGGAAGCAGAAGCTATGGTCTAAAAGAAGCTCTACTTTGGCTACGCAACGAAGAATTTCAACGAGTTACCATTGAGCTGGATTGCAAAGTTGTGGTGTTTAACTGCAAGGCTTTCAAATATTGCAGTGTATTGTATTTCTGGATTTCGCTTGGATCATTGCACACTTTGTGTTTGGGTTACTTCATGTTGAAGGTTTTGAATTCGATGGATTGCAATCTTGTTATGGTAGATTTTTCGTGGAATTTACTCACCTGAGTTCTTGTTTTCGTGGCAATAACATGATTACTATTTAATAAACTGCATACTTCAAATTACTTCTTCCGACGTGTCTCATTTGTAATATTTTCTTGTCTCAGATAATTTGTCTTTACATTAACATTGAAGTATTAAAAGAGAGAATACTCAAATATTTTTCACAAATATGAAATATATCTTCGATAATACATTTGGCCGTAAACATGATTATTTTTAGACATCAATACATTAAAACAAAAATACAGAAAAACTTTGCAACTGATATAAAGTTAGAACACTCAAAAACAATATAGTAGTATCTACATTATTATTAATCTTGCAGAAGAAACGAAAAACCGAACTAAAATTGTAGTATAACAATAATAGTAATAAAAATAATAACTTTGAAGTTGTTTAAACAAAGATTATGATTAATTAAACTGGTACTGTCCTAGCAGTTCCTGACCCTGCCATCTCAATAGCCTCAGCATCATCTTCTTCATTCTCACCACTCATCTCTTCCAATGATTTACCATTAGGTTCCGGTACTAAGAACGTGAATACCATTCCAAAGAAGTTAACAACACCAAGCATAATAAGCGAGTTCTTAATACCAATACCGGTTGGGTAACCTGCATCAGTCTTAGTTGGATCCTTACTTTGTGCAGCATATAAGAATCCAAATGCACCAACAATTGCTCCGGCTTTTCCTGCAGCAGCCGAAATTCCATGACAGGTGGATCTCAGCCTTGCAGGGAAAATCTCGGCTGGAACAACAAATGTGGTAGCGTTTGGACCAAAATTGGCAAAAAAGAAAGTTAATGAGTACATCACAACAAATCCGATTCTGTTTTCTTTTTTAGTCCAGTGATCGTAAGGTATAGCGAGAGCGAACATGAAGACCGTCATGAAGAAGAAACCCATCAATTGGATTGCGAATCGACCCATGTAATCGATAAACGCCACTGTAAACCAGTAACCTGGAACAGTACTGCACATTGCTATAAGTGTTTGTGCTCTTGCAATCCTATAAAGTTCGTGGATTGCGTTCATTTCTTTCGCCGGAGGGATCCATCCAATGGCGGTGAAAATGTCCTTTTGGAAAAGATTCTGACTGTAGAAAGCAATGTCCAGCAAGAACCAAGTAGTAGTTGTTCCTAACAAGTGCATACCGTGACGTTTTGCAAATTGCTTGGTAAAAAGACCAAACTTTTGAGTCTTATCCTCAACAACCTCTTGAACTTCAAGATCAACTTGTAACACCTTAGACATATCAGAAGCTGCTTGTTTAGCATTCTTAGCAACAAGTGCGGTGTAACGAGCCGTCTCCGGCATCTTCATACGCCAGTAATAGGTAAGTGCTGCTGGAACAGCACCAAACATTAGAATAATACGCCAAACGTAATCGAAAGCTGGTAACACAAGTGACGCATGCGCGTTTTCTTCGTAACTAGGAACTTTATATTTGTGATCAAAAGCAGTAGCTACAATCAATGCAACTATTCCACCAGCCATGATTCCAAATCCTTGCATAGCAAACACAGCGGCAATGAAAGCGCCTCGCGTCTTTTTGTTCGCATATTCAGACATAATTGTGGCTGAAAGAGGGTAATCACCACCAATACCAAAACCAAGCCAAAACCTAAAGAAACAAAGTGTTGCCATAACACCCTTTGGACTATTACTAAAAGATAGACCCGAGGCGAGTGAACAACCTACCATAAGCATAAGGGTTATACCATAAACCTTCTTTCTTCCTAATTTGTCACCAAGCCAACCGAAGAATAGTTGGCCTGCTAAAGTGCCGCATAGCGCGACACCAGTTACAGCGGCTTGTACACTTGGAGGAAGAACACCTGGCTTTGGTTTGGTGTAATCTGTGTAATAGATTCTTCCTAACAATTTTGTGACAAGGGAAATGCAGAAGAGATCATAAGCATCAGTGAAAAAACCCATTCCAGCAATCACAATTGCTGTGAAATGGTACATTTGTGTCTTCGCCACATCGAGTGCATTAAGCACTCCTAGTTGTCCCGCCATCACCAACTTTTTTACCTGATTACAATTTCACTGCACAAGAAAAATATATAAGGACTTATAGGACAGGCACTTATGTATAAACTAGTTTTATAACAGAAGATAAAATACACAAATTTTATAACAAAAGATGAAATAAAGTCAAACTACTTTCATAAAAATAAGCTATATTGGTTAGAGAGCTTATGAAAATAAGCTGAAAGTAACTTATGGACATGATACGAGGAGTTGTATTTATATGTTTTCCCAAACAGTCTCATATATTTATGTCTATAGATAAATTCAAATAAATCTATTCAAAACAGATTCATACTCCTTCCCTCCCTCTATAACCGTTTCTTTCATTTTTTTATTCAACCAAAAAACAATGTCTAGAAAAGAACTGATATTATTTGTTATCTTAACAATCAGGTTTATATGAAAATTACATAGGTAATCAAGAGTTTGGAGGTAAATAAATATTCACAAAAATTGTTTCAGCTAATGGTGTTCTAAAAATATGATGTTTTTAATAACTAAGCAAAGTAGACTTTTGCAAGAAATTAATTATATTTATAAAGGTTTGAAAAAAGAAAAAAAAATATATGCAGCTGATGTTGATTTTGTCTGATGAAAAGAATTGATGGAGCTGATGTTGATTTTCTGATGGTCAACGAAAGCAGAAAGTTGAATTTCCTATAGTAGTTACTGCTGTAGTCCTATTATTATCTCAACCAATTTGACTCTAACTGACGTAGTAAAGTTTACCATGCCAAATTAGCAATTCTAGGCACGTTCACACCAGAAATTTTTAACTTTTTTGTTTTAATGTGAAAATATTATATTTATCACTCTCTTGAGTCTTGATAGAGATTATAGATAATTCCTATAAAAATTATGAAAAAGACAACTAAAATATTTTTTATATGAGAGAACTTTGGGATCTCAACCCAATTTTTAATACAGCTCAATGGTAAAACCTTAACATAGTAATCTCAAGTACCAAGACTTAATCGGGTCTTAAAAAGTTTCAGTTGAGAGATGATCTGACTAAGTATTTATAAAGTATTTTACAAGCCGATTTTGTAAAAATGAGTTATGGCCGATACTTAATGTTTATAATATGGCTTCAACTTCAAGATATTTGTTGTTGAAAATTTGGTATAGAGAGAGAGAGAGGATAAGGATAGAAAACCAATTGCAGAGGCAGAGGAATGATTTGAGTCTATAATAAAATTGTTCAATGAATTTCATTCTAGATATAGAAGACAAAGCAGAGGTTAATTTTTTTTTTTCTTTCTAGTGGTGTGTTCTGTTTCATAGAAAAACAAGTAATAATCAGAAAATGAAAAAAAAAAAATTAGAGAAATTAACAAAAAGTTAGACAAAAGAATCATGAAAAAATAGAATCCACAAATGATTTGAGTAAAAAGAGAGATCCAGATTCTAAATGATGAAAAAGTTATCATTACTATATTATTTTAATCAGAAAGAAAAGAAAAAAAGTCAGAAAGTTATGTTTTGTGCTTCTTCCTACACAAAATTCTATCTTCTAATTGCTTAAAAACTACAAAGTGGGGTCTCCAACTAAGGAACCAACCTCTCCCACTAAAACATGACATCTTTTTCATATATCAACAAAAAAGTACAACTATAACTTATCCATTATTAAGGAAAAAGAAAATAAGCACTTAACAAGAGATTAATTAGAGAGAGAGAGTTCACCTTGGTGTGGATTGAGGAGAGAGAAGCATAAATTGAGATGTTGGTGATGAAGAGGTATAGAGAGAGGGTATTTATAATAGAGACTCAAAGACTGAAAGAGTGTTTGTTAGAGCTATCTAAGAATGACAGAAAATCCAGAATCAAAGTAAGAATCTGTGGTATATGCCCATTCTGGAGACTTAAAAATAAATATAGTTCACATTATCAGGTTCAGGTCAACGCTCTCTATAAGTTAAAAGCCTATTTTTTTATGTTTGTTTTCTTCTTTGAATTTTCCACATCATTAGTAGTAGTATGTTTCTTTAATCAAACGAATTTAACTTATGTGTAAGTTAAATTATGGAGTATATTCATGGTTGGTAACAGTTGTTGGCGATATCATCAAATTCACTATGACTGTTCATTAAATGTTCCGCCTATTGGTTCAGGTGCTTAGATACATGTCTTTATTATCATTTGGTGCCCTTTTTTATTTTTACATTTCTAGACAAACTAGAACATCAATATGTGCAGGTCTAATTAGCGGTAAGATATGTAATTATAAATTACGATATGATAATTGCAATAATATAAGGTATATGAAAATTTTTGAGTAACATTAAACGATAGTTCAATAATAATTTTGGATAAATATTCATACAAAGGAAGGTATATTACGGAAGACTTCCTTACAGACCACATTCGAAGTCTTAGTCGTATCTTCGTCGTCATCATCGATGATCAATATTTTTAATACTTCTCTAGAAGTAACTTGAAATCGCAACATACAACTAACCATGTGAAAACACTGGCAACGGAATATATATCTCAACATGCTTTAAAAATTGTCTCTGGCTCTTATTAATAGTCATCGCAAAAGAAATCATTAAAGGAAATTGTCTCCATTGAAATTTAAAAGGAATTCTTACGTTAGATGGTGTCAGAGAAAATCTAGGTATGAAAATCTGATCACCAATATTACTTCTTGAAATAATTTTTCCTTTAAGAGCAAGTTTTCCCAATCTTGTAATAATAAGTCTTGTTCCATTGCATAATCCTAATTTTTAACTCAAATTCCTTAATAGCATAACAGGAACTCCAACTTTAAGTCTCAACTTGTGATTTGGGAGTCCGAAGTAGAAATCGTGTTAAAAATTTCGGGAGTATGAACATATCTACTGTTTGACCATCTACATTCTGTGCGAGTGGAGTATCATAACTCAAATATGTTTTTTCTTCACCAGGAATTAAGTCCAACATATAATTATTTATTATGTCGACTATTAAATTTTTAGGAGCTAATATAGCTCTATTTTGGAAACACGTTATATCGTTCATGTTTTGTAAAAGTTGGGGATATGTGCTTTCAACGATAGAAGCAAGAGGATCACCTGGATTTGGAATCAATAAATCTGATGGAATGTCAAGTTCTAAATCATCGTCGTTGTCATCTTCAATTTCTCCATCGCCAACACTCAAAACTTATTCAGAAAACAATCTTCTTTGATCCAGAAAGGTTAGGATACATTGTTAGCAAAAAAAACAAATGTGAATCAGTGATTTTTTTCGTAATTAATAATATAGTCACGTTGATATATACCTGGAGTCAACTACTATTTGCATAAATATCACCTTGATATATATATTTGTAGTAATACGATCAACCATACTTCTCAACATGAACAAACTTTTAAGTTCGGAAAGATATAAAAAAAGTAAATTTTTCTTAGCATGTTTAATTAAAAAAAAGGTAACTTTTAAGTCCAATGATTTTTTTTCTTTCCGTAAAAAAAACACTAAGAAAATGGTTAACATGTTTAGTTAATTAGTAAAAAATATTGAATTAGGATAAAAAAATGTAAATTTTTTCGAAAAATAAAACACTAAGAAAATGTATGATTTGATGATTTGTTAGATTTCTAATTATCGGTTTTTAATTGTTTAATCTATGCAATGTAATTTGATGGTGTTAAATTTGTTAGATTTCCTATGAAAATCGATGGTGCTTATCAATTATTGCACATAATTTTCATCACAATTGGTATACTTGCCATAGTGGTTGAAAATATTGCCTTGCACTGAAGGGGTGCGGGTTCTGATCTTAATCAAGACAAAAAGGAACCCGGGAGAACCCGGGTTAGATTCCTAGGTGGAACAATTTCTTGGTCAGACTTTACTTACCTCGCGGCCGAACTCTTGACTACTAAGGCTCATTTCCCCTAGAAACCAGAGGGTTATAAACAAAAAAAAAAAATAGAGCTGTGTTATTTAAACACAAATTTCACCAACATGAATTTGATGAAGTATAAATACAAGAGGGAATGAGCGTACACGCAAATCTATAAAAAAAATTATACTCTTTCCGTCCCAAAATATAAGGGTAAATTGGTCAAACAAGGTTGATGTATCTAGTCCAAATTTTTAACCAAATACAAATTGTATATTTGTCTGATTTGTGTGTAAAAGTTGTGTTTATATATTATTTATGATATATGAATACATGGGTCATGCTAACTAGAGAAAGAACACCATTAGAAAGAGCACCATGTATATCCAATCAGTTCTGCACGCCAAACCACACCTCATGTCTCACAAACAAAAAATATATGTGATAAAGACTCAACAAAACCACATTTAAGATTACAAAATGGAGAGTCAACATTCACAATTCCTCTCCTAAATAAATTGTCTTTCATTGATAGTCGATCCGCAAAAAAAACACCAAGCAAAAATTGAGACCTTCAAAGGTGCACTTTTGATCCATATCAAGTCGGCATGTCCCTCTTCGACAATGCCCTCCTCTACTCTAAGCTTCTTTAACAGAAAAAGACTCGGAGTATGTAGTCTGCCATAACCATATGTGAGAAACGTTATTCTATAAAATGATATTATTTAACAAAGCACAACAACCTTCCAACAATTTCTCCTTCCATGCAAACAATTGACGTCTCCAACTCCAACCCGCCCCGCCGACATCCCACCCCCTACGATACAAAGCCCCCACCGAAATCCAGGGGCGGCCTACACACATATGCGGGATGTGCGACGGTATCGAGTCTCAAAATTTTGAGGTCCTATAATATTACTTAGATATTATTTATACTTATAAAATATCAGATGTATATTAATAGATTAATTTTTATGCCCTAAAATAATAGTTATATATTGTTAATGTTCATAAAATATCATATGAGTATCAATAGATTAGTTATCTATATTCGTAAATATAGTTCTAGTCCATTTGAATCTTTGCATAAAATTTAATCTTAGATTATGATGTTACTTTTTAACGTTATATACAAAGATAATTATTTTATATTTCTTGTCTCATTTGATTTAATATTGATAATTTATATGTTTACGAGAATAAGAATGATTTTTTTTTTTATATTATATGCAATTTAAATCGACAATTTTTTTAAAAAAAAAATATATTTTTTTTATTAAATGACCACTTTTATATTTTGCACAGAGCTCCTAAAATTCGGAGACGCTCCTGCCGAAATTCCAGCTATGAAAATAGCACAGCAAGACGAGGGAATTGCTCCCTAAGAACGATACCGCCAAACCACAGGTCATCCCAAAACAAAGACTCCTCCTCATTACCCAATTATCTAAACAAAAACTTCTCAAAGTCTATATTAAAAGAGCAATTTTTGTTTGGGCACAAACCCAAGAAAAAATTAGTTAGGCACACATACATGAGAAACAAAATTAAAGAAAAAATAATTTAGTGATGTGACAATTTTAATTTTGTTTTAACTTTTTACCTTTTGTGAATGTGTGCCTAAATAATTTTTTGTTGGGTTTGTGCCCAACTAAGTATTTTCCCTATTGGTTGGACATCAATTTCTAATTTTGTGTTATTATTTTTCTTCAAAAAAATACATTATTTAACTCGAATTCTACCTAAGACTCATAGAATATCACAAACAAGACTGAATATCTCTTTGTTGGCATTTACCGTAAAAAAAAAATCTCTTTGTTGGCATTTAAAATAAACACAAATTCTTAAAAACTAAAATTGAAAATGTTTCATAAAATAAGCTGTACTAAATTTGATCCATTGTAAGTTTGTAACAACTAAACTGTGTCAGTGATTACATTTACATGTCGGTTTCTTAAGCCGCAAACGATATTTTGGTTCAAATAGTTTAGTTGCAATTGTTGAAATTGATCAAAGCCTTATCCCATTATTGTTCAAATAGTTAGTTGCAAACTTGCAATTGTTAATATTCTGAATAAGATTATTTACGAATAGACATAACGGCGCTGCCAATTGCAAATTGCGAACTTTTAAGACCATTTGTTAACCAGTTTACACACTCATTTCAAAATGTCAACTCCACTATACTAGTACCTGTAATACATGTTCTCTTCAATAATTCATTCATACCACCACCATTTTAACGTCAACGATTTCTCTATATATTTTTATTTTTGAAGCAACAATTTCTCTTATTATAGAATTTAATTTATATTAAAAGGACGGTTGAATTAACCAATCAATATTTAAAATAATATATATTTTTTGTAGGAAATATTTTTTGGTGAAAATCTTAGAGATGATGAATGATCATGGTTGTGGGTGTGCAACTGCCAATAGGTTATTGGTTTTCATGGAAGAATCATGTTGCTGACTTTCTTGTTATAGTAGTCTCTATCATAAAAATTAGATCGGCGTGCTCATCTTAGATTCTACTCACAATGTCAATGGGTGTGATGATAGTGTAGTTTTTTATATAGTTTAATTAAAGTTAATGAAAAATCGAGATCTGGTGATATAACACAAAGGTCTTCCAAAAGTGAAATAGATATTCGAAATACGTTCGATTGATTCAATATCGGTGAATCTAGAGAAAAGAATTGATGCTTGGAATGAGTGTATAACAAGAATTCTCGGCACTCTTTGGAGATTCTTTTGGTGCTGAGCTAACTATAGTGCAACGACATATTTCTTCGGTTAATAAAATCCAAAAGGTTTGAAATTCTGGCACACTAGTAACGTGATGTTGAACACGATACTCCAACACTGTAATGTTTGATCTGATGATCCAACACTGTATTCAACACTGTACTAGACGAACAATAAGGAAATGTAAAATGTAAGAAACAAAACAATACAGTTATTTGTTAACTCAGTTCAGCATAAGCATACTCTAGGGATACCAATCCAGGAGTGAATCCACTATGATAGTATTAGTTCAAAACCCTCAATAAACAACTTGTTTATGACTTCGCACCTAATCACCGCCCGTGCTATACTCGAAGTTGTTTCCGTGGTTCAAAATCGTTAAAAATAATTTTCAGCCACCGAAGATATTACTGGATTGAGTCGCGGGTCGATACGCTCTCTTTAAGACGTTTCGCGGCACTGCCCAAAATTGTGCAAGGCAGACGATCAACCACGAAGTCCCCAGGATAAAACAGCCTAGTTCTACTGATACCGATAAATACTGCACTGTAGATATCGGGCAAGAATTACACCCTCAAATATGGTACTAAAACCATTGCGCTATGGTTTTAAGTCCATTCTAATATGGTACTATGACCATTCTAATATGGTACTGAGACCACTCTCTTATGGTACTTGGACCATTCTTAAATCAAAGGGATTATGGTACTATGACCATTCTTAACTTGAAGGAACTATGATACTATAATCACTCTCAAAACAAATGAATACTAATAATATAATTAGTATCGCACAACACATAAAATAAACATATTCATCTCTAAACAATTAGGAACAAAGTTATTATGACTCTTCCTAACTCGCATAACCAAATAGAGAAACCAATTAATAATCTATCTAATTTGTTCGGTATAATTCTAATTTATCATATCTGTCTAACTGGTTCATTCTAAGTTTTGATAAATATTGCATAATTCCATGTTAATATATAATTGATTATGCTAGTGCACTTGGTAAGATTTTATCAAAAAGAAATTGCGTGACAGTCCACCATGATTATTCCACTACAACAATCAGGGCTATCTGCTCTAAAGTAATAAGATACTTGAGTGAATATGGTAAATATATTTAGCTTCACTAGGAACCTAAAATATACGCTAGTGAGAACTCTAATTGAATTGCACTATCCATGATATATAGGAAATTTAACAGACACAAATAGTTTCTAGAAAACTTCATTATAACCGAAAACAATATAAGTGCTAATTCAATTTCTTTTCAACCGCACAATGCATTAAGGAAGACTTAAACACAGCTTACCGAGAATAAACCTCTGCATGTTAACCAACAACTTCCTCAGCCATACACACGGAACCTTAGTCACAAGAATGTGATTGCAAAGCAAAGAGAAGGACATGGCATGTACGAGTGAGAGTGTTAATTAAAGTTTTTAATGTATGCTGCCGTCTCTCACTAGGGTTTATTCCTTAAGAGACTTATCACTTATATAGCAAAGAAAAATAACTAATGCTATATAATAGGAACACATGCTTGACCTTTTCTACTACTATTCCTATTATTATTATTTTAATACTCATTAGTATATAATACATACTAATATGTTCTAGTACCCGATGTGGGACTCAAACATTTTATTTTCAATTCACACAATATTGTGCTCTTTGTTCCAACAATCCCCCACTTGAATTTAAAAGAAAATTCCAAAATAGCGTAGGACGCTTCTATATATAAGATTGTGCATAAGCAAAGGTGACGCTTGTCTTGAACCTTCACATAGCGAGTAAGAGCCCGATTCAACAAGAGTGACGCTTGTCTTGAACTCTATCTCAGATTTTTCTCAAACCCGCACACAACCTTTCCTAAGGTGTATCTTAAAAGCCCGTGCTTTAATGGCCCTGCACGTGTATCCCAGTTTCATGAACGCTCTAGGAGTTCGCCCCAAAACTCCATAGGAACCGGCCTCAGTTCCACATTCATATAGGTGAGTCTATCTAAAGTACCCCTGAAGCTAGGTACTCCTCTGATCCAGAGTATATATCTCATTAAGAGTTTCTAGTACCTCATCCTTTTCGCTTCAGGATTCATGCCTCTTATAATTGCATGATCATTCCCTATTACTCACGACTTGTTGTTTACCCATTGAAACCTAATTCTTGGGATCTCCAGTCTTTTAGGTTGGGTTACCATCATAAGTAATTCTCAGTAGGCATTAGTCCTATCTTCTTAGATGTATTATGGACTTCATTTTTAGCTATTCCTTTCGTCAAAGGATCTGCTAAACTTTCATCAGTGTGTACATGACCCATTCTTACAGCTCCTTTTGAGAGTAACTCTCTCACTACGCTGTGTTTACTTCTTATTTGACGTCTCTTATCGTTATAATAACGATTCTCAATTTATGCAATAGCCGCGGTACTATCGCAATGGATCAACACATCTGGCATAAATTATTCCTTAGAGGAATTTCAGCTAGCAAGTATTTTAACTACCTTGCTCCTTCACTAACAATCGTTAATGTTATCATTTCAGATTTCCATAGTGGACTGAGCCAATATGGTCTATTTCTTTTATTTCCAAGATACAGTTTCTCTACTATAATAAATATAGTTACTAGTTGTTTTGGAATCATATGATAATATATTCCAATCTACATTACTGTATTCTTCAAACACAACAGAGAATCTCTGCAAATGTAATCTGAGGTTCATGACCCTTTTAAGGTATTTCATGAACCTCTCAATAACATATCAATGCTCATTATTAGGTTTACTGATAAACCTTCACAAAAATACCACGACATATGCAATGTCGGGTCTAATACAATCAGTGACATACCAAAGGCTGTCAATGATGCTCTCATATTCAATATGTTTAACACCTTCATCAGTGCTCTTAAATAAGTTTACACTTGGATCGTAAGGTGTGCAAGTACGTTTACTTGTACTTCTTAAAGATCTTCTCAACATAGTGAGATTGATTTAAAGGAATTCTCATTATGAGTTAGTGATCTTAATAACTAAGATTACATCTACCTTTTCGAACTCTTTCTTATCAAAGTTGTTAGACAACAATGATTCCATTTCATTCACAACATGAATGTTTGCTCTAAACATGTAAATCATTTACATAGAGACTTATGATAATGCAAATGCTATTTACTAGTTTATAGTAAATATATTTGTCACTTTCATTCACTTTTAATTCATTTGATATCATGAAATTGTCAACTTTTCATGACATTTCTTATGACTTATTAAAGACCATACAAAGTACTATATGACTTATAGACTTTAATTTTCTTGCCACCCATGAGTTACAAAATATTCAGGTTGTTCGAAATAAATTTCTTCTTCCAGTCACCGTAAAAACAAAGGAAAAACAGTTTTGACATCCATTTGGTGTACTATTCAGTTATAAATAGCATCAAGAAATTTTAGTACCATTATGGATGTTATTCTTGTGACAAGGGAAAAACTATTGAAGAAATTTATATTTTTTTCTTTTATCTAAAACCCTTCCCTACAAGGATAATGTTTTAGATTCTTTTTCAAAATTTATTTACAACCCATTGGTTTGTACTCGTGAGGCAATTCTTTTAAAGGTCATGTCTTATTAGACCCTAGAAAATCTATCTTATCTTTTATGGCCTCTTCCCATATATTAACCTTCAAGGAAGACAACGCTTCTTGAAAGCTAGTTAGATTCTCTTCGATTGTATAAACCATGTAACTAGGTTCACACTCTTTAGCAACTATTGCTATCTTACCTCTCTGAGGTTCCATAACATCTAGTTCGATGTTCTCATCACTGCTTATGATCACTGAAATGTGACCAGTTGCAATACTCCCACTAGTGCCCCCACTATTTCTCAATTTAAAGAGAAATTCATTTTCATAGAAATCAACATAATTTGATTCTATGATCATTTTAGCATTTAGGTCATAAAACCTATAAGCTTCACGGTTAATTATATACTCAATGAGTATACCTTCATAGGCTCTACTAGTGAGTTTAACTCTCTTGGTTTCTGGAATTTGGACATAGGCCAGATAAACCCAAGTTCTAAAATAAGACAAATTAGATTGTCTTTTCTTCAAAATTTCATAAGTAGAAATTTTGTTCTTGTGCTTAGGCACTCTACTTTGCACAAAACAATCAATTAATAAATTTTTTTTTTTTGCTTTACCGTTCATCTCAAAAGAGTAAAGTGCAGTTGTTTCAAGATAATTTCATACTCATTGAAAATTGTGGGAATCATACTTATGTGCCTCAATCAAAATTATTTGATTTTCTCATTGAATTACTTTTCAATTTCAGTTCGATATAATTGGAACATGTCAAAAACATCACTCATTTTTATTTTTCATAAGATGTATGAAAATATAACTTGAACAATCATCAATAAAAGTGATGATATTTTCTATTTCTAATAGAGTTTTAATTCACATTGTGTATCTGATTCTTGAATAATTTGCCAGTTGGCTTCAGACCTGTGAATTTCTTTCTAGTGTTGTTGTTCAAGACAACAAGCACTTCATTTTTCTGATTTTGCTTTCTAGCTTCTTCTTCAAAACGAAGACATGTTATCAGAAATTCGAGGGAATATCGTTTAGTCATTTTATCCTTATAGCTTGTTCAATTTTAAAGTAAAATTGGAATCACATTCTTCAAAAGTAGCAACTCTTTTGTTATTATAAAACCATAATTTTTTGTTGCCAATATTTGAAGTGATTTACATCAAACCGAAACGGTTTTTTCTAGTCCGCAACAACATAATCTGAGCCAGTAATTTCTTCGGTAAGCATTGCAGAAAAGAAACGTCTTAAAAAAGTTGTTTCCGTGGTTCAAAATCGTTAAAAATAATTTTCAGCCACCGAAGATATTACTGGATTGAGTCGCGGGTCGATACGCTCTCTTTAAGACGTTTCGCGGCACTGCCCAAAATTGTGCAAGGCAGACGATCAACCACGAAGTCCCCAGGATAAAACAGCCCAGTTCTACTGATACCGATAAATACTGCACTGTAGATATCGGGCAAGAATTACACCCTCAAATATGGTACTAAAACCATTGCGCTATGGTTTTAAGTCCATTCTAATATGGTACTATGACCATTCTAATATGGTACTGAGACCACTCTCTTATGGTACTTGGACCATTTTTAAATCAAAGGGATTATGGTACTATGACCATTCTTAACTTGAAGGAACTATGATACTATGATCACTCTCAAAACAAATGAATACTAATAATATAATTAGTATCGCACAACACATAAAATAAACATATTCATCTCTAAACAATTAGGAACAAAGTTATTATGACTCTTCCTAACTCGCATAACCAAATAGAGAAACCAATTAATAATCTATCTAATTTGTTCGGTATAATTCTAATTTATCATATCTGTCTAACTGGTTCATTCTAAGTTTTGATAAATATTGCATAATTCCATGTTAATATATAATTGATTATGCTAGTGCACTTGGTAAGATTTTATCAAAAAGAAATTGCGTGACAGTCCACCATGATTATTCCACTACAACAATCAGGGCTATCTGCTCTAAAGTAATAAGATACTTGAGTGAATATGGTAAATATATTTAGCTTCACTAGGAACCTAAAATATACGCTAGTGAGAACTCTAATTGAATTGCACTATCCATGATATATAGGAAATTTAACAGACACAAATAGTTTCTAGAAAACTTCATTATAACCGAGAACAATATAAGTGCTAATTCAATTTCTTTTCAACCGCACAATGCATTAAGGAAGACTTAAACACAGCTTACCGAGAATAAACCTCTGCATGTTAACCAACAACTTCCTCAGCCATACACACGGAACCTTAGTCACAAGAATGTGATTGCAAAGCAAAGAGAAGGACATGGCATGTACGAGTGAGAGTGTTAATTAAAGTTTTTAATGTATGCTGCCGTCTCTCACTAGGGTTTATTCCTTAAGAGACTTATCACTTATATAGCAAAGAAAAATAACTAATGCTATATAATAGGAACACATGCTTGACCTTTTCTACTACTATTCCTATTATTATTATTTTAATACTCATTAGTATATAATACATACTAATATGTTCTAGTACCCGATGTGGGACTCAAACATTTTATTTTCAATTCACACAATATTGTGCTCTTTGTTCCAACACTATCTAAGACACACCTAGGTATGAGGTCCCACATCAACTCCTCTCAATCACAGCCATTGTGATCGTACACGTTATAGTTAATCAATGAAGACACACTTCTGAAAACATTCACCAATTCCATACTTCAAAGCTTAGGAATGGTTCACACACACACACTATCTCCTTGCTTAGAAGCTTCGGAGATATTACAACACGATAGCAGGTCCTTAATCTTGCATCAAGGAAATACAAGAACAAGAACACAAAAACCCTAAACACACGCTTTGTAAAACACAATTGCGGCTTCGATAATTTACACAAGGGTTTAGGCTTCCTTTATATAAATTGAGCTAGCACGGGCTAGGTCTTGAATTGGGCTTCACAAACTCAGCAGGTCCGAAAGTTCCTTCAAGGAATATCCTTCAATCGAATCTTTTGTTTCCATAAATAGTTGATGCATTCTGAAACAAAACTAGGTCATGACTGCCTTTTAGAACAATATGAATGGTGCTACTTGGCGCACAAGTAAAAACACGTGGATTCGATAAATATAAAAAGGCGCGGGATTAAGAAAACATCAGGCCCGACCCACTGGATGTGGTATCCAATGTTGAAGCATTCTATCCAACATCTTGCTTGTACCTGATGTTGAAACATTCAGTTCAACATCTAACTTGAATATTTGTTTTAGCAAAATGAGGCCAACATAAAACTCCAACAAGATTTATCGGTCCCAAGGAGTACACATCCATAATAGACACATCGAAATTATTGTGCGTCAAATAACATCCAAAGTCTTGGTTTCCGAAGTTGGAATGTCTAATGTATTTTTATCTGGCGAACTAATTGGATTATTCTTAGTATTTTAAGAATATTAATTAAAGAAAGTAAAAGATAAGAACTTTGAATTAAAAACAACGATTTTTAAATTTTAAAAACTGTCTTTTTTTAATAGAAAAAAAAATAATTTGTCTCCTAAAGAAGTACTCCCTCCGTCCCACAATGAGTGAGTCAGTTGACTGCGTTACGCATGTTAATGCATATCTTTGACGATTAATATTTTTAATTGTATAATAGTAAAAATTATAAAAATTTGATATTTTGAAAATACTCATCGAGATGAATCCAACAACATCTTATATGCTAATATTTGTTTTTATTTATTAGTAGAAAAATAGGGTCAAAGTAAGATATGTGAATACTGAATAATGTATATAGTCAAAATGACTCACTCATTTTGGGACAGAAGGAGTAGTACTTTATAAGTAATATATCTTTAACATTTTTCTTTAATTAATTTAGTTGGGATGTAATCCTATCCTTTTTTAAGAACAAATTAAGTAAATGCGACAAATTAAGTATGTGATCAAGGAGGAGTAAAGTGAAAAGTGATTGAATTGTGTATCTTGACACCAAATTCATACATTTATATTGGGGAAGACAATTATAATCATATGTGACAACCGACAACAACTAACATAAAAAAATGAGAATCATTGGGATGAATCGAATAGTGGTGTCTGATACCCTTGACTTATAAGCGAAACCACTGGAATGAATTTGGACTAGAGTTTGGAGTACTTTGGCCATGCGTAATGGGCCTTGACCCGGTCAACAAAAAATTTGAAAAGAAATGAAATATTAATTATATATTAGCCACATCGAATAAAAAAACATAATAATTTTTTTGGGTGAGTTGATAGTTCACCTAAATTATGAAATTGGAGGTCTTAAATTTAAACCTAAAGGAGAAAAATAAAAATACTAACATAGCAATATTGGTCATTTAAAAAAATAATAAAAACCTCGATTTAAACCGTAAATTGTGCTTTGAAGACAAAAATAATTTTATTCTAGAACCAAATATGTCAAATAATGATCAAAATTAATTTTTAATTACTTTTATTTTCTTTTACAAAGTGACTATTTACTTAAGGGGTCCAAAATTCTTACCAATTTAATTTATTTTAGATCATATTCTAGAATCAATTCATTTTTGGTACAAAGAGGCTTATTTTAGATCTCTTATAATGAATTATTTTAAAGTTAACAAGTATGTATTTTGTGGTTAATTTTTGTTTTTTACCTTTTAGTGCTAAATATTCGTATTTAATTTTTTTTAGAAAAAAAGAAATTTCTTTGGAAAAAATTCTTATTATATTAAAAAAATGAATACAAAAACTCATTAAAAAATATATATTGTATACAGGAGTTTTTTTTTTATAACTTTTTTAGGCAAAATGAGATCGTAGAAGGTGAACGATTAACAACATCCAAAATTGAGCTAAATAAAAAGTAATCTAACCCATTAAACTACCTCAAAAATTGTTAAAATAAATCAAAAAGGTAAAAGTCCAACAAAAAACTATACATTCACCATGTTCAAAAATCAAAATCCAATGAACTCGCGTAATGGAAACATGACCATTAATTATGGTCAAAAATATTTTTGAGACGAAAACTTATTGAAAAAATTTAGAGTGACTAAAAATTTAATATGAGGTATGTCTTGTTAGAAACAATATAAAACCATTGATATGACTCTATCCTAACACCTTAGTTGTGTATATAAGCATATAAAAGTTTATCTTGTAGAAAGCCAAATCTCCACATTAAATAAAGTATTTGCTAAATAAACAAGATAGCACTATAGGATTCCTCAAGCCCCCATAAAAATAAAAAAGGATTGCATTGAACAAGTTTAGATGAAGGAACAAATTTGCAATTCCATGTTGCTCCTTGCAGTTGCATATATACCGAATGTCATCTAAATTTATTTATCAAACTTTGTTTTTTTTTTTAAGCAAAATTTATTTATCAACTTGTTCTATTTTTCTTTTGCTCCTTTGCATGCATGCACCCATCTTATTTTGATCGTATTGTTATATTGTTCCACACTAGGGCAAGGCTTAATATATGTGACTCAAATACTCTTTAGTTTAAATTGTTTAATAAAAATTAATATATTTAGTTTAAATTTTAAATAAAATATAAAAAATAATTGTTTAATCAAAATTAATATATTTAATTTAAATTTTAGATAAAATATATTAATTTTAATTAATTATTATCTATATTTAACACGGAGTAGTATATTACACCCTCTATGTTATATATAAGCAAACCGACAATTATCGTTTTAAATTTATTCAATAATATATATATATATATATATATATATATATATATAAAATGGTTATTGAATAATTTTTTTTACTAATAAAAATAGATTATTCTTGGGATTTGACACTCTTTTATACCAAAATAAAAATAAAAATAAAAATAAGATTATTCTTATACTAGTATAGGAGGTAAGGTAGATTTATGCAATCAATATAAAAGATGAAACAAGATGTCCAAAATGTCTTGTAAAGAAAGGAAAAATGAAGATAAGGGGTTGAATGCCAATTGTCAAAGTCAAGCGACAACGAACCAAATAGCTAAAATCCAAACCTATCAAAATCAAAAGAAATGAAAAAAAAAATAGATTTTTTTTTTTAATTTATCGATTCAAAAGTAAAAGTTGGTTACAAATTAATTATAGATAATACATATAAATATATTTATGTGACTTTTTCTTATTAATTGTTCGACAAGTACTCATAAATTATCAAATGTCACATTTTTTGTATTAACTTTCTTTTATAGTTCGACTATAAGATAAATAAAATCTGACTAAAAATAATTCCTATTAAAAATTGAACTTCTTTTGAACAATGTATTTTAAGAAGAGTTTATTGATAAAAAAGGTAGGCCTGAGCATCGGTCGGGTTCGGGTTAAAAATTCTAAAATCGATAAAAACCGCAACTGTTTAATTTGGAACCAATTTCGACCGTTTACATCTTCTGTTTGTTCGGGTGGCGGGTGGAATGAGTCTGTTATTACACGTTAGATTGAAACTTTGTTTACATCTAAAACTCTGTTATCCAAAAATTAGTAATTTTTAAATAGTTCAATATCTTGTACACAATGTAACAAAAGATAGAAAAACTAAATGAAAAAACAAAGAGGGTGACATGTTGTTAATTTGTTTCAAATTTCTAGATTTAAAGATAATAATAGATCAAGTAGAAAAAAAGTATTAAATATATATTTCGCACATCTTTCCTCAATATATTATAAGCTTGTAAAATATAACATTTCACTCGTATATCTAATATGGATAAACACAACAAAATGAAGAGTATACAAGATTGAGTGGGAGAGGGAGAGAAGGAGAAAAAATCAATTTGCATCTTAATGATTGCTCAGTCGGTTTCGGTTACGAAGAGAGAGAACTTTCGAAACCCGCACTTGCCCGTATGAAATCATTCATGTTCGATTTTTTGCAATTATTGACCCAAGACCGACCCACACCCAATCGAATATTTCAATGTGTTGATTAAAGGAAACATTTTCATGTCATTTAGCCAACGTCTTTTCTTTCAATATTCCTGAAAACGCGTCCTACAAATCGATGTCATGGAGTATAGTCTCTTAATACTGCAATGCAAATCCTTTTCAGAAAGCAACATCATTCATTCATTCCACGCGGTTTTGCTTTGGTTTTTTAGTACACTTATCCATCACCATTCAACTAGTTAGGCCCACACGCTGTTTAAATATATTTCAACATAGTACACTCTTACACTGACTTTCTCTATCGTCGTTACCATCACGGCATCACGTATATGAGGAAACTTCTATGTATTAGATTTTTATATTTATGTTTTTATGATGATAAATATTATACATTTCTTCATCATCTATAATTAATATATAGTTATTAAAATAATAATCGGATTATTTTTAGTTTTTTTTTATAGAAAAATAATTAGATTTTAGGTGTTTTATTAATATATTTGACTTATAAATTACGGTAATATGTAGACTTTGTGTGTAAGTTTAGTGCTTCTTAAGCCATTAAATTTGGTTTAGTGTTGAGAGGTTTGGGTAGTATGAATCATCTTCTAAGTTCGATCATATCTTTCATTATAAACTAAAAAAAAAAAGTTTTAGAGCTTCTTCTAATACTGACATTTTAATGCATGTTGCTTTATTCGGTCGGGTTCGGGCCGAAAATCACTAAATCGATAAAAACCGTAACCATTTAATTTGGACCCAATTCCGACCGTCTATATCTTCGGTTTGTTCGGGTTCGGGTCATACGGGTGGCGGGTTGAACGGTCGGTTATTACGGATTAGATCGAAACTTTGTTTACATCTAAAACTCCTCCATTCTCCAAAAATTCATAATTTTCGAATAGTTTAATACCTCGTACACAATGCAGCAAAAGATAGACGAAGTAAATTAAAAAACAAAGAGGGTTAGATGCAGTTACTTTCTTTCAATATGTAGATCTAAAGACAATAAAATATTAAGTAGAAGAGACGTATAAATTAAAATAGATCTTGAATATATATATTAGAATATTTTTCCCACCTTCTTCATCAACATATTATTAATTATAAGCTTTGTAAAATATAACATTTTTATCTTATATCAAATATGGATAAAAATAACAAAGAGAAGAGTATATGAGATTGAGAGGGAGAGAAGGAAAAAAATTAATTTGCATCTAATGGTTGTTCGGTCGGTTTCGATTATGGAGAGATAGAATTTTAGAGACCCGCACCCACCCGTGTGCAACCGTTCATGCCCGGTTTTTCACAATTTGTTGACCCGAGACCCGACCTGCACCCGACCGAATGCTTTAATGTGTTGTCGGTTATATCGGTTTTGAATCGGATCTCGGGTTCATGCTCACCCCTAATTCATGGGGCTTAGGAAAACTCTTGCAGCTGAGACTATTGGAACCTTTTTCCTAAATTCGTAGTTTCTTGTTCTTTTTTATATATTATTGCCCTTTAGCCTTGTATAACTTAAAAAGTTAAAAAGATAGATATTGAATTTTACGAAGCAAATTGTGGAGGCAAATGGAATCTCTGATGTTATTAGACTAGTCTAAGGCATTATATAGCCAAAGAACAATGAGTACAAAACGGTTACAACAAACAAACAACAAGCTAACTAACTAACTTGGGCCTCACGCAAGCCACACGCGCGCGCCCTTCCTCAGGCCAGCCAAGCCAGGCCTGCAAGCTTAGGCCTGCTGCACACACCACACAAGCCTGCACATACACTAGATCAAACACACTACCAACATAAGTCTAACATTGCCTCTCCTAAACTGAACTTACACAACACAAATACACAATCAACTTCAGTTTATATCCTCATGTTTGCACAATCCAAGGAGCTCCCTAATTCTACAAAAATTGTCAAGGCTTAATGCTTTGGTCATGATGTCTCCAATTTGCTCAAAGGATGAGCAATGCTGCAGCTGTATCTTACCATCTTTGGTTAGATCTCTGAGGAAATGAAACCTAACATCTATATGCTTGCTTCTTCCATGCATAACTGGGTTTCTTGACAGCTTAATTGATGAGCTATTGTCACAAAAAATGGTGATGCATTCATTCATATCTGAACTGATGTGAGCAATTAACCTTGACAACCAGATAGCTTGGCAAGCACAATTAGCTGCTGCTATGAACTCAGCTTCAGTTGTGGACAGAGTAACAATAGGCAGTTTCTTTGAGGACCATGACACAGCTTTTGATCCAATCATAAAAACATAACCTGATGTGCTCTTCCTGTCATCTAGATCTCCTGCATAGTCTGAATCTGACCAACCAATGAGTTCATCTTTCTCTTGTTTCTTGTACCACAGTCCATAACTGATAGTGCCTTTCAAGTATCTGAGGATCCTTTTGACAGCAACAACATGTATATCTGTAGGCCTCTCCATGAATCTAGCAACCAAGCATACTGAGAAGGCTAGATCAGGCCTAGTGGCAAGCAAGTACATCAGACAACCAACCATCTGCTTATAGTTAGTTGCATCACAGGCTGTTCCATTTTCATCTTTCTTTAGTTTGTTGCCAGGTACAATTGGATTACACACACTATTGCAGTTTTCCATCTTGAATCTTTTCAGAATTTCAGTAGCATACTTTTGTTGAAACATAAAAATCTCCTCCTTTGTCTGCTTTACCTCAACTCCAAGGAAGAATCTCATTTTGCCTAGATCAGTCATAGCAAAATTGTTTTCCATTGAAGTTTTAAATCTTTCAAACAACTCTTGATCATTGCCTGTGAATATCATATCATCAACATACAGACTTACAATGATCACTTTGTTCCCTGCTTCTTTCTTTACAAACAATGTATGTTCATGAGCACATTTCATGAAGCCTTCACTGCAGAAGTATGCTTCTATTTTGCTATACCAAGCTCTGGGAGCTTGCTTCAAACCATAGAGAGATTTCTTCAGTCTATACACCATATCTTTCCCTTCTTTCTGGTAACCTAATGGTTGTTCCACATAGACTTCTTCTTCCAACTCACCATGTAAGAAAACACTTTTCACATCAAGCTGATACACATACCAGCTTCTAGCTGCAGCTATTGCTAACATGGTTCTTATGGTGTCCCATCTGGCCACATGAGCATACACCTCATTATAATCAATTCCATACTGCTGAGAATATCCCTTAGCAACTAATCTTGCTTTGTATTTATTTATCTTTCCCTGTTCATTGTATTTTGTTTTATAAATCCATTTGACACCTATTTTATTAGCTCCAGGAGGAAGGCTAGTAAGCTCCCAGGTGTCATTGCTCTCAATGGCTGCAATTTCAGTGTCCATGGCTTGCTTCCATACATCATGTTTGACTGCCTCATTGTATGAAATAGGATCATCACTAGGGCTAAAGAAAGCTTGACTGGCACTGCTCTCTCCAACCTCAACATCTCCTGTTTCATAATCATTTAGGTAATTAGGTCTCTTAGACACTCTTTTACCTAAATGATTGCCAATGTGGTATTCTTCATCTTCTGAATATGGTACAGTAAGATCCATATCTTCACTGTGTGAATTGCTTGCCTGATCTTCATTTAGATCCTCACTGATAGTTTCATTCACAGCTGCAGAAGTCTCTATCTCATCACAGTCAACTATCAGATTGGTTTTCTCAGCAGTTTTACTCTCCCAGTTCCATTGTTTAAATTCATCAAACATCACATCCTTGCTGACAACAATTCTTCTTTTAATTGGATCATAGAGTTTATATGCTTTAGACTCCTCACTGAGCCCTAAGTGTACACATACTACACTCTTGTCATCTAGCTTTTTTCTCAAGTTATCTGGTACATGTGCATAAGCAATACAACCAAATATTCTGAAGTGACTTACAGATGGTTTGATTCCACTCCAAGCTTCTTCAGGTGTTATATCTTTCACTGCAAAGGTAGGGCATCTGTTGAGTATGTGCACAGACCAATTCACTGCTTCAGGCCAAAAAGTCTTTGGAATATTCTTTTCACCAATCATACATCTGACCATATTCAGAATAGTTCTATTCTTCCTCTCAGAAACACCATTCTGATGTGGAGTGTATGCTGCTATAAGCTGTCTCTTTATGCCATGGAGATCACAGAACTCATTGAACTCATTAGAAGTGTACTCACCTCCTCTATCAGTTCTGAAGCATTGAATCGCTTGCTTTGATTCATTTTCAACCAGAGCTTTGAACTTTTTGAACATGCTCAAGGCCTCAGATTTTTCGTTCATTAAATAAGTCCATGTCTTCCTGCTCAAGTCATCTGTGAAAGTAATGAAGTACCTTTTCTTTCCATTTGACTCAGGATTGATTGGTCCACATATGTCAGAGTGAACCAATTGAAATTTTGAGCTAGCTCTCCATGAACTTTTCTTAGGTGCTGATAGTTTCTGCTGCTTGCCTTTCATACAATTTGAACATTTGTCATCTGGTTCTTTCAATTTTGGCAGTCCAATAACCATTTCTTTCTGATGTAAAGCATTCATACCTTTGAAACTTAAGTGACCATACCTCTGGTGCCATAGAGCAGTGTCACTTGCTTTTGAGGCTTTCATATAGTGGGGAACTATTACAGGTGCTTTGATTACAAACATTCTATTCTGAGTCATATGTGTGGCCATGATTAAACCCTTTTCTTCATGATACACCTTGCAAGTATCATTCTTGAAGATGACAGTCAGATTCTTCTGTTGTAATTGACCAATGCTCAACAAATTGTTCTTTAAATCAGGCAAGAAATATACATTTGTAAGAATCTGAGTAAAACCTTCAATGTACAATTTCAGATTACCTTTTCCTTCAACACTCATCTTTGAATCATCACCTAATTTCACTGAGTCCTTGAATGAATCATCATAGTCAAACAACCAATTCTTGTTTCCCACCATGTGATTGCTACAGCCTGAATCTAAAAACCACAGTTCAAGATTTTCACTAGAATCTTGAGACTCATTGATCATTGTATCTTGTGCCATCAGAAGAATTTCTTGCCCTTCATCAAACTGAGCATAATTGACATTGTCTTCATCCCAACTTGGACAATCAGACTGATAATGCCCAAGCTTGTGACATTTATAGCATTCTACTGATTCTTTATTGATCTTAGCACCTCTTCCACCTCTTCCCCTACCTCTGCCACGACCTCTGGTATTGGAATTATCTCCTCTACCATTGTAACCTCTTCCCCCATTAGACACCTTGAGAATTTGTTCTTGTTCCTCTTTCTGACTTTTCATTCTTTGTTCTTGAACTAGCAAACTGCTTTGCAGTTCATCAACTGTCATTCTAGTTGTGTCATTCGATTCCTCTATTGAACAAGCAACATAGTTGAATCTTGATGTCAAGGATCTCAAGATATTTTCAACAATCATGCTCTGTGTCACAGTTTCACCATGACTACTCATCTTATTAGCAATGGACAAAGTTCTTGAAAAATACTCTTCAATGGACTCACCAATTTTCATATTGAGGGTTTCAAATTCCTTCCTCAATGCCTGAAGCTGTGCTCTCTTCACTTTGGTGGATCCTTGATACTTATGTCTCATTGATTCCCAAATCTCTTTGGCTGTTCCTCTAGCAAGAATCGTTTCAAGTATGGATCTATCAATTTCTTGAAACAAAAAGTTTCTAGCTTTCAAATCTTTCAATTTGCTTTCATTTGCAAGTTGAATTTGTTCTTGCGATGCTCCTGCAGGAGCTACAACAATGCCATCTTCTATGAGACTCCAATACTCTTTGGATCTCAGTAAATTCTCCATAAGCATTGACCAGTGATCGTAATGACCATCAAATCGAGGGATTGATGGTTGCAGGTAGTTGCTTGAATCCGCCATGGATGCTTCAAGCAAGAAAGAAAAACGAGCGATGAATCTTTTGTAACTAACTTCTATAACAACTGAAAGGATCGTTTAAACCGGTAACTGATACCAAATGTGGAGGCAAATGGAATCTCTGATGTTATTAGACTAGTCTAAGGCATTATATAGCCAAAGAACAATGAGTACAAAACGGTTACAACAAACAAACAACAAGCTAACTAACTAACTTGGGCCTCACGCAAGCCACGCGCGCGCGCCCTTCCTCAGGCCAGCCAAGCCAGGCCTGCAAGCTTAGGCCTGCTGCACACACCACACAAGCCTGCACATACACTAGATCAAACACACTACCAACATATGTCTAACACAAATTTAAACACAAGCCATAATGTGGTTGATTTTCGGCCAAACTAAATTTATGAATTTTTTTTCCATTTTAAATATTATTTATTTTATTAAAAAACTATTAAGAAATCCCACATGAGAGTTGGCCTGAACAAAAATTTATAAGTAAGATGTAATTATCACATTATTAACCAATTTTATAAGGATGAATTAGACACAACTCTCTATTTTAGAATAACAATTGCATACTGTCAATTGTTGTGTTTGTGTGTTTCTAATTGTTTGCTATTCGTAATAAATAGTATTGCTCAATCTATGAACAAATACATTTTATATCATCAATTTTAAATTAATTCGAAATTTGATTTGTTCTTTATCTCTTTTTTGCATCTTTTTCACTATCTCTCTCAAACCATTTCTCTTCGTGTGTGTGTGAGAGTGGCCTCCTCCACCCTTCTGTTAGTGTGTTGGTTCAACAATGACTAAGCAGTTATTTTAAATAATTAAATTGATTAAATAGAAATGTTTCTGACTTAAAGTGATTTGAATGTGAAATTATTTATTCTCTCCATCCCAACTTAAAATTGTTAGTTGACAATTTTACATATTATTTAGAAAAATGGAACATCGTCTTATATACTAACATTCAGTATATATTAGTAAGTTATATACGATCAAAGTAAATTATGTAAATAATATGTATGGTCAAATTATGACATTTTTAATTTTATTATTTTTTAAAACCAAAATACTAGAACAGGTATTCGTTTTTTAAAACAAATGTCTTGCGCACAAAGAATGAAAGGAATTTATAGGAACTTTGGTGGAGAATCATTTGTCTAAGGTGAGTTAATATATCCTTTAAATTCTAAAAATTTGTTTTTATTTCTTGCAACCATATAATTCTTTTGTATGTTGGAATCATAGCAAACAAAGATGGGGCTACTACTTTTAAAAAAATCAAGATCTTGTTATGTTAGTTAACCAATTACCTGACTTAAGTGAGTGGTAAAATACCCCAACTCAATATCTATCCCGTATATAGACATCCCTAAATAAATTGAAGTACAGTAGAAACTCTATAAATTAATAATGTTGGGACCGGAGAAATTTATTAATTTAGAGAGTTATTAATTTATCGATAAATTAATAATTATTAATTTAAAGAGTTTTTAAGTAATTATACTGTACATACCAAACAAAAAGGCAAATTAGTCTATGTCTCTTAGAATTACGTTGCAGCAAATCTTGGGACTCAATGTAAATTAATAAATGTTGTATTCATATCCAACTTTTGACTTTTGAAGTGTATAGTAAATGTAAACAAGTGGAATGTTCAATGTATTCTTAAGCAAGTGACGTTGTAAAATTCGTTCAGCTAGTGACGTTGTAGGAAATTTGGATGAATCCACTTTTGATGAAGAAACTCAAGACCTCCAGACTATGATCAATCAATGTGGCTAATGAACTACCCAGGTGAAAATGAAGCATGTTCGGAGGTTCAGAGTTTAGAAGATATTGTGCGTACTATCATTGAGAACAATGCAGAGGATGACGACGAAGATGATACAGTGTTGTTGAATATTGCCTTGAAATAATGTAAAAATCAGAAAATCATGTTTTGGTAGTTTCTGGCAGCTCACGCCCAGGCGTGGGAGCTGGCGCCCAGGCGTGAAAAACTGGGCTGAACTCTGCCTGCTCACGCCCAGGCATGGGAGGCTGCGCCCAGGCGTAGTGTCTGCGGGCCTATATATATGTTATGCGTTTTTTGACTTTTTTAAGGGGATTTTAGGGTTTCAAAGGCTAACAAAAAGGCTAGGGTTAAGAGAGATCATCTTGGGAAGACTCTAGGGTTAGGGAAACATTCTATCACCTTGGGAAACACTTTCATATTGAATTTCTTGGTCAAGGGAAGAAATTCGGGCTTAGGGTAGATTTAGGAAAAACTCTAAATCTTGTAACTCTTGTGGTGAATTTCATTGTAATCAAGGAACAAGTTTGATAGTGGATCGGAGAGCTGTTCTCTCCCCCAGAGTAGGTCACATTGACTGAACTGGGTAAACAATTCTCTTGTGTTCTTTTTTTTCTTCTTTATCGCTTTATCTTTTGATTTGTGATTATTATTGCCGATCTCATTATTTGATTGCTTAATCGTTATTTGCTCCACACATCAATTATTTTATTGGTGTGATTCAATCCGAATTCACAACAATTGGCGCCCACCGTGGGGCGAAGGATCAAACGAATTAAGTATCATGGGTTCTAAGTGGGACATTGAGAAGTTCACCGGGAGTAACGACTTTGGGTTGTGGAAGGTGAAGGTGAGGGAAATATTAACACAACAGAAGTGTTCAGAAGCATTGTCAGGAATTGTGAACATGCCTAATACTTTCTCAGCAGCAGAGAAGAACGAGATGAATGATAAGGCATTGAGTGCCATTATCTTGTGCCTCGCGGATAATGTGTTGAGAGAAGTAGCAAAGGAGAGGACTGCTGCAAGGATGTGGTCGAAGGTTGATGCATTGTATATGACCAAGTCCTTGGCACATAAGCAGTGTCTGAAAGAACGGTTGTTCTTCTATCGTATGTCGGAGAACAAGTCCGTGGTTGAGCAGCTTTCGGAGTTCAATAAGATTATTGACGATTTGGCGAACATTGATGTGAATTTGGAGGACGAGGACAAAGCTTTTCACCTATTGTGTGCTTTACCTAAGTCATTTGAAAATCTCAAGGATGCATTGCTTTATGGCAAAGAAGGTACTATCACCTTGGATGAAGTCCAATCGGCTTTGAGAACCAAGGAGATGACTAAGATGAGAGACTTGAGGATTGATAACAGCGGAGAAGGGCTGAATGTGGCGAGAGGAAGAAGCGAGAACAAAAGTAAGGGGAAGGGAAAGAAGCATAGATCCAAGTCTAGGTCAAAGGGTGATGGTGGTGGCAAGTTAAGATGCTATCATTGTCATGAACCAGGTCACTTCAAGAAGGACTGCCCTGAGAGAAGGGGTGGTGGTAGTTCGTCAGCTCAAATTGCCGTTAGTGAAGAGGAAAGTTATGAGAGTGTAGGAGCATTGACGGTTAGAAGTTGGGAACCTGAGAAGAGCTGGGTCATGGAGTCGGGGTGCTCATATCACATTTGTCCAAGAAAGGAGTACTTTGAAACTTTGGAGCTTAAAGAAAGTGGAGTGGTCCGTCTAGGTAACAATAAAGCGTGCAAGGTTCAAGGTATGTGTACTATTCGTCTTAAAATGTATGACGATCATGATTTCCTTTTGAAGAATGTGAGGTATATTCCTGAACTTAAAAGAAATTTAATTTCCATAAGCATGTTTGATAATCTAGGGTATTGCACTAGGATTGAACGTGGGGTAATGAGAATTTCTAATGGTGCATTAGTAATTGCTAAGGGGTCTAAAATGAATGGTCTTTACATTTTAGAAGGTTCAACTGTTATTTCTAATGCATTAGTAACTAGTGTTGAAAATGCAGACAAAACTAAACTATGGCATTTGAGGTTAGGTCATGTTAGTGAAAGGGGCTTAGTTGAACTAGCTAAACAAGGTTTACTAGGGAAAGAAAAATTGAACAAACTAGACTTTTGTGATAATTGTACTCTAGGAAAACAACATAAGGTTAAGTTTGGGGTGGGAGTGCATAAGTCTACTAGGCCATTCGAGTATGTTCACTCGGATCTTTGGGGTCCAGCATCTGTGTCCACTCATGGGGGAGGTTCATATTTTCTTTCAATAATTGATGATTACTCTAGGAGGGTATGGGTTTACATAATAAAGAATAAAAGTGACACTTTTGAAAAATTCAAAGAATGGCATACCTTAATAGAAAATCAAACAGGAAGTAAACTAAAACTTTTAAGGACTGACAATGGCCTGGAGTTTGTTTCAGAGCAGTTTAATGAGTTTTGCAGGAAACTAGGTATAAAGAGGCATAAGACCGTTGCATACACACCGCAGCAGAATGGACTGGCTGAAAGGATGAACAGGACCTTGCTGGAGCGCGTGAGATGTATGCTGCTGGGAGCTGGATTACCCAAGAGTTTCTAGGGAGAGGCAGTTAACACTGCTGCATATTTGATCAATGGATGTCCATCAACAAGAATTGATCTAAAGACACCTATGGAGGTTTGGAGTGGCAAGCCGGCAGACTACTCTAACTTGAACATCTTTGGAGCTTTAGCATTTGCACATGTCAAGCAAGATAAGCTTGATGCTAGAGCTGTGAAGTGTGTTTTCATTGGTTACCCTGAAGGTGTGAAAGGTTACAAGCTGTGGAAGATGGAGCCTGGAGGATCAAAGTTTATCATAAGCAGGGATGTCACTTTTGATGAGACCCGAATGGGGATGAAGTGCAAAGACCTTAAGAAAAGACCAGAAACGAGGGTGGAGAGAATTCAGTTTGAGGTGGAGCCTTCCACAGATGAGAGGGAAAAGGAGGATGAGACTCAAGTACCTGATGAAAGTGGAAGTGATGAAACAACTGTTCCTGACTATCAGTTAGCAAGAGACAGGGAGAGGAGAGTTATTCGTCCACCTAATAGACTCGGTTATGCTGACCTTATTTGTTATGCTTTGAATGCAGCTGAAGAAGTGCAAGACTCGGAACCAAAGAACTTCAGGGAAGCATCAGAAAGCATAGATAGTCAAGACTGGCTGAAGGCAATGAATGAGGAAATGCTTTCATTGGAGAAGAACCAGACTTGGAAGCTTGTGCCATTACCTAAAAATAAAAGGGTAGTTGGTATCAAGTGGGTGTTCAAAAGAAAAGAAGGTATACCAGGGGTCGAAGCACCAAGGTATAAGGCAAGACTTGTAGCAAAGGGTTTTACTCAGGTTGAGGGGATTGATTACAACGAAATCTTCTCACCTGTGGTGAAACATTGTTCTATAAGGGTACTTATGGCGATTGTTAACATGTATGATCTTGAGTTAGAACAAATGGATGTGAAGACCGCATTCTTACATGGAGAGTTAGAAGAAACTATCTACATGCAACAACCTGAAGTTTTTGTGAAAGACAATTCAAAAGTGTGTTTATTAAAGAAATCTTTGTATGGGTTGAAGCAGAGTCCAAGGCAGTGGTATCGTCGGTTTGATGATTTCTTATTGAAGACTGGATTTGTGAGAAGCAACTATGACAGTTGTGTGTACATGATGAAGAGGAATGAGAAAGTCATTCTCTACCTTCTTCTTTATGTAGATGATAGTCTTATGGCAAGTTCTGACAAGCAAGAGATTCAACAGCTCAAGGAGAAACTAAATGGTGAATTTGAGATGAAGGATCTTGGCAATGCGAAGAGGATACTTGGTATGGATATCTTGAGAGACCGGAGTAAAGGTGAGTTGTTCTTATCTCAGCATGATTATTTGAAGAAAGTGGTGGAGCGGTTTAGAATGACAGATTCTAAGGTAGTGAATACGCCACTTGGTCACCATTCAAAGTTATCGATAAAACAGTGTCCTCAATCCGAGGATGAGAGAAAGAAGATGGAGAGTACTCCCTATGCAAGTGGGGTTGGAAGCATCATGTATGGCATGGTTTGTAGTAGGCCTGATTTATCATATGCAATTAGCGTGGTAAGTCGGTTTATGGCAAATCCGGGCCAAGTTCATTGGCAAGCTTTGAAGTGGGTTATGAGGTATTTGAATGGTTCTTTGAAGGGTGGTCTGAAGTACACAAGAACTGATCCAAGAAGAGATGCTTTGGAGGGATATGTGGATGCGGACTATGCATGTAACATAGACACTAGAAAATCCTTATCGGGTTTTGTGTTTACATTGTTCGGTACGGCGGTAACGTGGAAGGCCAATCAACAATCTGTTGTAGCCTTGTCAACAACTCAAGCAGAATACATAGCCCTCGTTGAAGGGGTCAAGGAAGCCATATGGTTGAAGGGTATGATTGGAGAAATGAGGATTAGTCAAGGATGTGTGAAGATACATTGTGACAGTCAAAGTGCCATTCATTTGGCAAATCACCAGGTGTATCATGAAAGGACAAAACACATTGACATTCGGTTGCATTTTGTAAGGGACATGATTGAGACAAAAGAGATCATGGTGGAGAGAATTGCATCGGAGGAGAATCCAGCTGACATGTTCACCAAATCGTTACCTAGAGCTAAGTTCAAGCATTGCTTGGACTTGATTAACTTCGTTGAAGAGTAGACGGAGGTTGGAGAGAGCAGCACGGTGGTTGATGAGAAGTCGGCATCACCATTGATTTAAAGGCAAGGTGGAGAATTGTTGAATATTGCCTTGAAATAATGTAAAAATCAAAAAAACATGTTTTGGTAGTTTCTGCCTGCTCACGCCCAGGCGTGGGAGCTGGCGCCCAGGCGTGAAAAACTGGGCTGAACTCTGCCTGCTCACGCCCAGGCGTGGGAGGCTGCGCCCAGGCGTAGTGTTTGCGGGCCTATATATATGTTATGCGTTTTCTGACTTTTTTAAGGGGAATTTAGGGTTTCAAAGGCTAACAAAAAGGCTAGGGTTAAGAGAGATCATCTTGGGAAGACTCTAGGGTTAGGGAAACATTCTATCACCTTGGGAAACACTTTCATATTGAATTTCTTGGTCAAGGGAAGAAATTCGGGCTTAGGGTAGATTTAGGAAAAACTCTAAATCTTGTAACTCTTGTGGTGAATTTCATTGTAATCAAGGAACATGTTTGATAGTGGATCGGAGAGCTGCTCTCTCCCCAGAGTAGGTCACATTGACTGAACTGGGTAAACAATTCTCTTGTGTTCTTTTTTTTCTTCTTTATCGCTTTATCTTTTGATTTGTGATTATTATTGCCGATCTCATTATTTGATTGCTTAATCGTTATTTTCTCCACACATCAATTATTTTATTGGTGTGATTCAATCCGAATTCACAACAAGTGTCTTTGGAGCCTGTTACGCGAAAGGAAGCACTTATGGCGTCGAACACTCTTCACAACTTTATGATACAATACAAAAATACAACACCTCAGCTGTTGGATGCAATAAGAAAAGTTAGAGATGATCTCCAAACAGACTTGAACTTTCAACAAAGTGTAATATATTTTTTTTTCAGTTTCTATGAATTATTAATTTATGATTTTCTTGGGACCGAAAATTATAAAGGGATCTCCCAAAAAATTATTATCTTATTATTTTATCGAATTATTCAATTTTTTACACTGGCCCGAGTCGGGACCGGACAAATTTATTATTTTATAGAGTTTATTAATTTACCGAGTATTAATTTAAAGAGTTTCTACTGTAGTGAGTACCAAACAATTTACCAAATTTTTAGGTATAGAAAAATGTATCAACAACTTTTTGTCCACCACTTGTATCGAGTCCATTGGACCGTCTAATCTGGTTCGGGGATCAATTCTGACATTAAATGGTTCAAGTCCCCTCCTGAATCCTAATTGCAGTTATGGGGAATCGAACTATGGTCTTCCCTACTAAGTTTAGTGTCAATCACCACTAGGCTAACTATTGGTAATATATCAACAACTTTATATCCTATAATTTAGTTTCTTTAAATACATCATATTTATTTAATTTATATTACACGCCATTCTTAAGCTAAATAAATGAATAAATGTTTACACAATTATTTACCTCTATTTTTTCCTTTATTTATTGAACATTGGTTCTTGATGGCAAACAAAGGTAACAACAGGACAATTAGAAGATATAAATTGATATGCTCGAGAAATAATAAGAGATACTCCCTCCGGTCCTTTTTATAAGGAACACTTTGAAAAAATTACACAGATCAAGGAAACACATTTAACATAGTTATTTTCATTTAATCCTCTTATAAATTTAATTTTTTTCCATGTATACCCTTATTTAATTACTCTTTATTCAACTAACTTACTTATTTTTAAATTCTCTCTCATAATAAATAAGGGCATAAGTGAAATTGATAATTTAAAACATTTGAAAATTGGTCAAAGTTTCTTATAAAATGGACCAAATTTTTTTTTCAAAATATTCCTTATAAAAAGGACAGGAGGGAGGACATTATTTTAGCTGCTAGTAAAATATTCTGCTTGTAAACCAACAACCAAAATAATGTGATTATAATTAACATTGAAATCATTTTCAATACTTAATTACTACAAGCACAAACAATGACGCTTGATGCAAGTCCCAACCTTAGGTATATCGCAATCAGAGCTCGAACAATCACCATGGAAACAACAAAATTCACCCAATGCTGTGATGTAAAATAAGATTAAATGAGTGTCATTGAAATTGGATGAAATATTATGTATAAAGATAAAGATAAATTATGAGAAGAAAATCTTACCGCTGACTCCAGTTATAGTAAGAAATAGAAAAAGAAAGAGGACCATAACATTAACATACACAAACATGAGAGTTTTAGTCATATTTTTTTACATGTGTATATTACAAATGACATGTTTCATCAATTTATAATGAAAATATTCATGCCCCGTCTACATCAATTAAACAATTTAGGACAATTATAGATTTTCAATAATCACTTTCACATATTATGCAGGAATCGAAGTTCGAACTCCGGACACTTCACTTATTCACATTTAAAGTGAAATTTTTAGTAACTTGACTACCAGACAAAAAAAAAATAAAAAAAATCACCTCCACATATTTGAAGCATTATTAAATGTCTCTTAAATATTTCAATGTATGGTTTTTTTGTCTCTTTAGCTCATTAGATGATCATTTAACCCTATATTCTTACGTAAAATATTGCTGACCATATCCGTGTTCATTCTTCTATTTGCCAACCTTTCATTATTACTATTTTTTAATTTTCTTTTGGCCTTTGAGGGCATAGATAGGCAAAAACACAAATAGGAATGACAATGACTAGCGTTATAGTAAAGTAGTGTTATTTTTACAACAAATTTTGGGACAACATTTTTTTTCCATCATCTTTTGGTACAAAAATAATAAAGAAAGAGACGAGGGGAGAGACTAGAAACACAATGAGAATATGAGAGAGAAAATTATCTTCAAATTGGTTGTACAAATATCATTTCTCATTATAGTACCCACCCCCGTATCTGCAATTTAAAAAAAAAAATATTCGTACCCATTTCCATATCCGTGTTGGTAATAATCTTTGTACCCGTGGTCATACCCTATGGGTACCTAAGTACACATACCCGTACCTGTCACCCGTAATATTGTTAAAAATAAATCGATCAATTATAAAAATCATATCATATTAATAAGATTAAAAAAGATTCAAAGATTTTAAAGTTAACTAATGAAAATTATAAATAAAATTATTAATAACCTCATGCTAAAAATTAGGACTTTTTACTTTTTCTTTTGTTAATGAAAGTATTTTTTTTTATTTTTAAATGCATCATTTATTTGCTTGGTTTTATATTGAATTTGTTTTGGGGTTAGTTTTATATTCGCCGTCCATTATTTTTATTCTCACATGTACCAAAAAAAAGGAAAAACAGACGATTTACTTTAATTTACAAGGAAGTCGAGAATTGTTGATTTATTAGGTTTTAATTTTGGGGAGATTCCTTTTAGTTATCTAGGTATTCCAATATTTAAAGGTAAACCTAAGGCTATTCACCTTATTCCTATTGCGGATAGAATTAAATCTAAACTAGCTGTTGGAAAACGTCGTTATTGTCTATTGCTGATAGAGTGCAGCTCGTGAAAAGTATCATTCATGGCATGTTGATATACAATTTTTTTTATATTTTATATATTCTTGGCCTATGTCCTTCATTAATACTACTGACAAATGGATAAGGAATTTTATTTGGTCCGACGACATTAATCAAAGAAAAATTTGCATTATAGCTTGGTACAAAGTTTGTACTCCTACTAAGGAGGGAGGCCTTGGTATTAGATCTTTAAGGGATATATTAATGAGGCCACTACTCTTAAGTTGTGTTGGGAGTTGCTACTTCTGATAATCAATGAGCTTCTCTACTTAAGTCGAGAGTCATGCGACCGAATGGTTCCATATATTATCTCATAGATTCCTCTATTTGATTAGGTATCAAACAGAAAGTTCACATCATTAAAGATAATTGTTAGTGGTTACTTGGGCAAGGGTACAAAATTAATTTTTGGAAGGACCACTGGAATGACATTCCCATGGTCGATCTTGATATACCATAGGGAAAACATCATTTGCTGCAAGCCACTGTGAAGGACTTCATCAAGAATAAGATTTGGTATTTTCCTCATTCTATTTTTCTGAAGTATCCTAACATTTGTTCTGTTTTGCAGAATATTCAGGTTCCTAATTTTATGACTGAGGATAAACTTGTTTGGAAACACACCAATATAATGGAGGGCTTAGCTTTCGAGATGCTTATCTTTTTCAAAAACCTTCCCTGAATGATGTTTATTGGGCTAAGTTCATTTGGAACCCCTCAATTCAGCCTTCCAAATCTCTTCTTATTTAGAGACTTTTTCACAATAAAGTTCCTACAGATGAAAATTTGTGTGCTAGAGGTTGCAATGTTGTTTCTCAATGTAATTTGTGTGGCAAGGTAGTGGAGACTAGTCAACATTTTTTTTGGGATTGTGCTTTTGCGATAAGTCTTTGGACTTGGTTAGCTTCTACTCTTAACACTGCTATTGACACTTCCTCCAATGACACTGTTTTGAACATCTGTAATAGATTTTGGCCTCCTCAATGCAAAACTGTTATTATTGTTGCTATTCTTAATTGTTATTATTGCTTCTATCCTTGGAAATATGCCTCCCTTTTGGTGATTTCCAATACTTCTTGCTAGCAACCACTCTGCAGCGACCTGTTTCTTAGCTATGCATGAATTTGTGATTCTTTTAAGGCTTTTTGTGTTTTAATTCACGCTCCCAATGTTCCTCGGATCAAAGAAGTTATATGGAATCCCCCCATAGTTTCCTGTATCAAATGCAACACTGATGGTACCGCAAAGGGGTGCCCTGGACCAGCAGCGTGTGGTGGTATTTTTAGAGATAACATTGCTGATGTTGTGGGCTGCTTCACTTAAAACTTAAATATATCTACTGCTTTCCATGTTGAGCTCATTGGGGCTATGCATGCTATTGAAATAGCTTCCCAAAAGGGTTGTTTATCTCTTTGGTTGGAAACCGACTCTTAATTGGTTTCTCTGACCTTCAAGAATCATAGTATTGTTCCTTGGAGATTAAGAAATACGTGGCTGGACTGTATTGAGTTGACTAAGAATATGCGCTTCATTGTTTCTCATATCTTTAGAGAAGACAACCGTTGTGCAGACAAACTGCTTCTCTTGGTTCACAGAATAACGGTTTTGTTTGGTGGGATTTTATCCCCTCCCGTGTCTCTGATTTTTGTAACTGTAATAGGTTAACGCTTCCCGATTTTCCTTTTTGTTGATGTTTCCACATGACTCTTTCTTTTGTTGAATTCGCTCTACACTCTTTTCTTTCACCTTTGTTTTATCCTATTGGATTTTCCAGGTAAGATTTTTAATAAAACAGATGCTGTTTATGCCCTTAGTTGTTTTTATTAGATATTGGCCTAGTCCCTTCAATAGTTGTAATCTCTTTTCTTTTCATATTAATTAATCTCTAATAGGCATTTATGCCTTTTATTTAAAAAAATAAAAATAGTCGTGCATATTTTTCATAATAGTAATTTATAAATGTCTAAGATATGTCAATTCAATTCTAAGTGTTTGACTTTATAATATACATGAAGATAATTCAAATGCCACCTTTTTTTTTAAACAAAAAGGAACGTGCTTTCAAAGCAAGCCCTCAAATATATTGATAAAGAAAATATATGATACAAAAAAGAGAGGGGAGGCTATGATACCTAACCCTCAAAATAAGTAAACTTATTAACAAATAATAAGGCATTTCAAGACGATTTCTTCCAAAATCACCTCTTAATTGAGGAGGGATTTGGTTCTACCAACTAAATTCAGGTAAAGACAAATCTAAGCTAGCTAATTTATGTGCATAATAGTTGTCCTCTCTATAAATATGTGAAACAAAAAAAAATTATGTTGGAGATGCTAGCAAACAATTATCTCATCTGTTTCTTAAGGTCCAAATTACTACTTTAAAGAGAGGAGCCCACTTCAAATCCCACCTAGGATGCTTCTAAAGTGAATATTATTATCATTGTTAATAATAATAATAATAATAATAATAATAATAATGGTTTTCGTTTGACGTGGCATTCGGTGATTTGGTTAATTTGGAGAGCGCGGAATAATCATATTTTTTAATAGTGTGGTTTCGCCTCCATTGGAGATAGTTGAGGAGGCTAAAATTCTCTCTTGGAAATGGATTCAGAGAAATTACATATTTCCCGTGTCTTTTTTATGAATGGTCATGGGATCCTGAAATTTGTTTTAATAATTAACGTCTCCCGTGTAGTATTTGGGGCTGGTATTTCACAGTTGAGCTGGCCTTGTTTTTTGATGCCCATGTTGTAATATTCTCTGTTGTTTAGGAGAGAGATAAAAATAGCTCTAATCTTAGCCAGCATATCAGTGCACGCATTACCCTCTCGAAGTGTGTGATTAATAACATGTCAATCTCTTTCTAGTAATTGTCGGATATATACTACTAATCTCAATTGCAAATTTATGATAAGGCGATACGCCATCTTTGATAAGAGTGACTGTTTGTAGAGAGTCCGAGAAGAAAATGACATGTTTGAATCTCTTATCCCAACATAACTCTAAACCATTAAGCATAACTATAATCTCTACATATAAAATACTATCTTGCGACGCCACACCATAGAACCCTTCAAGGAAAGAACATGACACTAAATGAAATTTTAATTTAAATCAAAGAAAAAAAATATCCATGCAATTACTTCAATATATAATTATTTTTTATCACTTTTTACCGTCAAATTAAACAGGATTGATGAACTAGTATTTAGGAAATTGATTAAAATGAAGATTAAGTGAATGATTAGAAATTGTAATTTTTTTAACGTGAAGGTCGATGTGGAGAATGCTAGGTAGTTACAGTATATGCTTAGAAATAAATTTTAATTACAAGCTGAGATGTGGGGTTTGTATTTGGGTTTGGACATGGCTTGGAGGGAACAATTTTCTCATCTTATAGTGGAAAGTGACTCAAAGATTTTGATTGACATGATCTCTGACGATTTCAAGTTTAATGGGAATATCCCAATTTTAGTTCAACGTATCATGAAGCTGCTAAATATGAATTGACATGTGCGAATCAACCATAACTAGCGCGAAGGAAATCAGAGTGCTGATTGGCTTGCTAACTCTAGCACTATGGTGGATCATTCGAATTTGATCATTTTGGAGTGTGCTCCGAGTGAGCTGCAGCAAATTCTCTTTGATGATATTTCTGGAGCTTGCATGTCTAGAAATATGAAGTTAATAATGTAGTTTCTTTCTTCCTTGCCCTCTATTGTACCAAAAAAAAAAGAAATAAATTTTAATTCCTAATTGCATATTGTTAGATAATAAAATAATAGTTTATGTTATTGGGCCTGTTAGTTTAGAGTCCATTAGGTTTTATTATATATTCTCTAGTAACCTTTTTGTAATGTTAAGCTATTGGTATTCTATTGAAACCCTAGCCGTCTTTCTCTTTTCCTACTATTTGTGTATCTTTGATTCTAACATGGTATCAGAGCATTGTTCGATCCGCCATGAATCACTTAGCGCTTCCGCCGTTGAATTCCCATACATGTTTGGGAATGTATAGCTGTTTTGCTCTTCGATTGTTGTTGTGCTCTGCTGCTAAGAAGAAAAAGAAGAAACGCATGTCAGGTGTGGTGGAATGTTGAAGGTTTGCATCTTTGGGTTTCTACCCTCTTTCTTGTGGTGGGGGCCTCTTTCTTTCTCTAAAGGATTTGTTTCTGGTTTTATGGTTACGGGCCATGGTTGTAAGGTTAATGTGGTACTACTATGATAATTCCGTGTCTCTGGTATTATCATGGTTTTGTTTGTTTTTATTGTTGGCTTAAAAAAAAAATTGGAGAAATTTTGGTGAAGATGAGAAATTGCACTTTTCTCTATTGTTTATTCTGATTACATTGTACTTCTGATTGTATTGCACTTTTTCCCCTATTGCACTTCTTCTGATTGGATTGCACTTCTCCCTATTGCACTTCTGATTGTATTGCACTTCTCCCTATTGCACTTCTTCTAATTGCATTGCACTTCTCCCCCTATTGCACTTCTTTTCTGATTGTATTGCACTTCTCCCTATTGCACTTCTGCATTGCACTTCTCCCTATTGCACTTCTGATTGTATTGCACTTCTCCCCTATTGCACTTCTTCTGATTGCATTGCACTTCTCCCTATAGCACTTCTGATTGTATTGCATTGCACTTCTCCCTATTGCACTTCTTTTGTTTGATTTGGTACGATTTGGATTGGTTGACTTTAGACCGGACTAGATTGGATGTTGGATTAATTTGATTTGTTTCTTCCTTCTTTGATGGTTTCTGTATTGACTGCGAATGGCTGCTCTCAATTGATCATGATCTTAATTGGGTCGATTTATTGTCAGGGCTAATTTGTAACAAGCTTAAAGCTTAGTAAGCTTTAGCTTGAGGGGTGATGTTAGAAGTTTATTTTATTTGGTAGTTTATTTTATTTTCGTATTTTGTTTGACAAACTCATAATGCTTCTTGTTGATGCATCATGAGTTTGAGAGTAGGTGTTAGATAATAAAATAATAGTTTATGTTATTGGGCCTGTTAGTTTAGAGTCCATTAGGTTTTATTATATATTCTCTAGTAACCTTTTTGTAATGTTAAGCTATTGGTATTCTATTGAAACCCTAGCCGTCTTTCTCTTTTCCTACTATTTGTGTATCTTTGATTCTAACACATATATCATAAGGAGTGTCATTATTAAGCAGCATAATGTCTTTATCAAGCTGGAAATTAACATGAAAATTAACCGCACGATGTTTTTATTAAGCAGGAAAATTGTGTTTCAAAAGTTGACATGAGAATCTTATTGTAACTTGAAAACATAGTAGAACTATCTATATAGTTCAATTCTCAATACAAAGCTTAATAACTCTCGTAAAAAAAACTCTCGTAGAAACTAATTAAAGGGCAAAACTTCTTCTTCAATGAATAATATTGATTAATTATTTGAATTAAGATTTTGGTTGATGTCCTCTACAATTGATTCAGCATCCACTTTGACTCCAAACAAGCCTCTCCTTGCTAGTCCTGCACAATACAGTCCATGATCCCCCTTCCAATGCCTCGGAAAAGGATTTTTTGGAAATCCTTTATCATTAAAAGCATATTTGTAATCCTTCAAAAAGACATGTATTAGATAATAATCGAATAATTTACGATATATTAGAAAGAATATTAAGATATATAGGAAGGTGAATCAATTTCTCCTCCCTATATATCTTAACTATCACATATACCTTAAGCCATTTATTCACTACACTTCTGTAGCCGGTAGCAAAAACAATCACATCAAACTCTTCTTCGATGTTGTTTTTGAAGACAACTTTCTTCTTCTCAATTCTCGTTATATTTGAAGGAACAACCTGTTACATACAAATCCCAAGTTATTGCATACTTGTAGATTAATGTGATATCGATAAAAACTAATACCACTTCTACATTCTATACAAAATAATAATTTTTTATTTTAAGAATATTAAATTCTTGTGTTAATCAGTATTGTATCAAAATAGAGTACTAGCAACTAAATAATTCACCTTGATAGCTCCCTCCTTAATCTTTTCGATGGTTCCAACATCAATAACTGCAGACTTTCCTGTAATATTTTTGAGATGTAAAGGCCCATCTTTAGGACGATAAATCCCGTACTTGGACAAATCACCATATTTTAATTTTGCCAAAAAAGTAACGATTGTATCTACAACACTAACAGGCAAATAGTTCACCATACGCATCCCTTGATGCATCAATTCTCTGGTCATAACATGAAACTGCAAAACAAATATTATATTAAAAAATAAACTTAATATTACATTAACACACTAATTTTTCATTACGATATAAATTTGAGGAAGGATCAAAATTTATTTCACTTGTTGAATTAAATTTTTTACACAAATCTAGATGTATCCTTATTAATAATCTTTGTTTTATGAGAATATCCTTATTAATAATCTAAATGGTATTATTGTATGGATAGGGCGAGTTAAAAAATATTCTTACCGGGCTTCGAATGACAATGGAAGGGTTAGCACCCCAATTATGGAGGTCATAAGCAATCTCCATTCCCGAGTTACCACAGCCAACTACCAAAACCTTTTTTGATTCATATTTTGAACCAGATTTATAGTATTTGGAGTGTACCACCTCTCCTTCAAAGTTGCCTAGTCCAGACACATTAGGAATATAACCTTCACTATTTTCACCAGAGGCGATCACAAGATAATTCGATATATATTTTTCTGATTTGTCTTCTCGTATGTTCTTTGTTTCAATACTCCATTTTTTACTAACTTCATCATACTCAGCAGACACAACCATATGACAATAGTGAGGTTTTATATTGAAATGTTCGACATATTTGTCTATGTATTGAAGGAATTGGTCTTTGGATAGGTAGGTTGGGCCTGAGGGTGGATGAGGCATGAGAGGTAAATAACAAAACTCACTAGCCAAATGGAGGTTTAAACGATCATAAGCATTTTTTCTCCAAAGAGAAGCACAACAATCTTCTTTTTCAAATATGATATGAGAAATGGAGTTTTGTGTTAGGCATGCTGAAATTGCTAAGCCGGAAGGACCAGCACCGACAATTACAACTGTGAATTCTTGCATACTTTTGTTGTTTTCACCCTAGGATTTAAGTTTCTTCAATATTTTTAAGACAACAAGAATTATAGAAGGATTTTATAATATCATATGGAAGCCTAAGAATATGTATTTATACATGAATGAAACACAAACTTTTTTGCCTGTGATATTTTTGTTTGAGTTTTCATTCATTGAATTATTACATATATTTCAAATTTTAAAAAATTTCTATGTAAAAAATTGTATCATTAATTGTTTTTCTTTGATAAAGTTTACCGTTCATGTTGAAAATGGTATAAAAGAGTAATTAAGTTGAATACATTGTTTTGTGTCAAAAAAAAAAGTTGAATACATTGTTTCTATATTAGTGTTTGTATATTGGGCTAAATACATACAGTTGAATTAATCATATTATATTGAAAATGTCATGTTATAGATAAAATATATATATATTTTTTCTTTTTAAAACTAAATATTCTTCAAGAAACAATATCATATTTAGAATACTCAGTCAAACGTACATAATTGAATCCGATAACATTAAAACTACATTATATTTGTTTCGAAAAATACATATAGTATTTGTTATTTCAAACATCAAAGATACAATGAGGTAAGGTACCGGGGAGAAGAAGGAACTAAAACTAACATCCGTGGAAAGAAGCTATCTTGAGGCACATGTTAATCCCTTATTTTAAATGAAATTAAATTTTTTTCTCGAGTTTACCCAAGGACCCATAACATTTCAAGAACAAAACTAAACACAAAGTTATATCGGCATAAAGCATGATCCGAGAAGAGAAGAAAAGTTACACTTCAATCCTCCATTTGTGTTTTAACAATATTGTACAAGAGGCAATTATGCCATAAAAAGAAAGAAACATATACTTGTCCTTGAATGAAGGGTAATTTAGAGACTTTGTGTTATATTGATAGTTGCATTGTATTCTTCCTTCATAATTATTGTGTACCCCGATAACACTTCTTCCAAACCAGCTTTGGTCACATACCAAATACTATAACGATCGAAATAATGTCCATGAGTTCATGCTTTAGCACCAAAAAGTGCTTGCTGAAAGAGGGACAAACCAAAGAAATACTGTAAAATTCTAAAGAGTTGAGCTAGTTAGTTGCAAGTGTTTAAAACATAATAAGGAGTGAGTCACATTACAAATCAACAATATCTTTGTATCTTGTTTTCAACCTAGATTTGCTTGAGTGCAAATATTTTAACTAAGTAGTTCATGGATCCGGATTCCATAATGCAGGAATTTCACACAGTTTCACGCAGTATTAGATGATTTAGATCACAGCCTTCCATTTTAGATCGGACAGTTCTAATGTTATACACAGTTTCAGTTTTATACATCAAAACAATTTCAACCACCAATTCTAGATCGGACGACCTAGATCAATTACTGTGTGACGCAGTAACGACAGGAAATCCTACTTCATATCCACATCTTACTTTATAGGCAAACTAGTCATGTGTGACATTGACGTGGAATCAACTTGGAGGGGTTGCATATTCAATTAATTTGTCACGTCATAGTCGATAACGGTAAAAGCTAACAGATGGACTATTTTGACCGATAGTTCAGAATTTCATGGATTTAATTGTCAATCTGCGAAAATCAGGGACTATTTGACGGATACTTAACAATGTTGATGACTAATTTGCATATTAGCGCATTTTATGTCAGTACTACCGAAAACATGCAAGTTGTGGATTCGAGAAATCAAAATACCTTGAATTTTGTTGGAGTACTAGACTTAACTGTAGTTGTGCTTCCAAAGCTAAATTTAGGTTTTTTATCAAGAGGCTTCAATATTTGAAAAGAACACATAAGTGTTTCATTAACACTCATCATAGCACCTGCATTATCAAACTCTCCACAGTAATTAGGTGCTGAAAAGATTGTTACAAGTTGTCTATTAGCAAAGAATTCATATCCATCTTCCACAACCTGCAACATAAAGAAATTATAAATCATCTTATTATATATATAAACTTTGAATAAATTGGACTCTTTCTATGCTACAATTTCATATTTAATGTAACCTGATGAGCCCTGCAAATCAAATCAAGATCATGCTTTTGAAGAAAATCTCTAACCCTATCAGCACCAAATGTATATGAAACTCCGCGTTCATTTTCTCCCCAACCTTGAACATCGCTACTCGGATCAGACCATAAGAGATCACATAAAAGACCAGTGTCGGGAACTTCACACGGACGTTGCAAATTCTTTATCTGATTTAAATTGTGTAATTCAGGAGAGAGTCCACCATGCATACAGATAATCTTTTCATCAATGAGAGCTGCCACAGGAATACAGTTGAAACAATCTGTAAACATTTTCCATAGCTTCACATTGTATCTCCTTTTACATTCGTCATAAAATCCGTAGATACGGTTTATGGAAGCGCATTCGTGGTTACCCCTTAGGAGGAAAATGTTTTTTGGATATTTTATTTTATATGCCAGAAGAAGACATATTGTTTCCAGACTTTGCTTTCCACGATCAACATAGTCTCCGAGAAATAAATAATTGGAACGAGGGGGAAATCCACCGTACTCGAAAAGCCTAAGAAGGTCCGAATATTGACCGTGGACATCTCCTGGTAACATAGAAAAATGAAACAACACATTAGATGTAATCTTGAATTACAAGTCATTAGAATAGGTGACAATAATAATACATGTCAGGGTTAAATATGTTTTTTTTATCTTACGGTTTTGTAGGATTGAGTTAGACCAAATTCTCAATTTTAAGATGGTATCAGAGTCTCTCCAAGATCCGTTAGACCACCTACTATCAGGTTTCTGCTATCGAACCACTCACCTTTAATATCCACGCACGAAACCCAATAGTATTGGGTGTGGACATAGTTTATAAAGTATAGACAGTTCTCACCAAGTCATACACATGTATGTGAAATATATATCAAATGTTGGCACATGAGACAAATGTTGGGTCACGAGGGGCAGCCAAAGGATCATCCACATTGGACTTAAACAACAAACACTTTGTTGTAGCATGACATCTACAAATTAATCTTGATTAACTATTTAAAAAAAAACTCGATATCCAGCTCAAGGACCAACAAATCGAAGGGACACCAACCCTACCCTGACCCAACATAGAAAGTGGCACCGGGACGATTTAAACCTCAGAGGCTCAGACCTTGAGAGCAACAGAATTAAAGAGCTCAAGGATTCAAAACTGAGATCTTAATTAAACTTAATGAGAACTCTTCCAAAAAATCAATTCCTTAAACTTTAATATACTGCTGTACTTAGTAGTGAGACATCAGTTTAAAACTGAGTACAGCAGTATATCCACAAAATCAGTTTTTATTAGGAAAGCAATAAAAAAGTAGAAAATTGAAACAAGAATGATTAATTGGAAATAGCATCAGTTAATGAGACCTCATCAGCTAAATTACAATTCTGGAGTCCATAGAGAGAGTCAGAGAGGGTCTGATAATATGCAATCCTATAAACCAAAAAAACAGAGCATCCAAAGTTGTTTGCCAATTTGACTTCTACTTCAAATGATAACATGAATTATAATAACATAAAATCAATAAACCATCAACACATAATCTAATCAACACATAATCTAATCAATAAACCCAATTAAGAAAGATAGGGCATTAAAAAAAACTCACATGACCAATTGATATAAAAATCAATAAACAAAGACATAGAAACATGGAGTCAAGGGTCCGTAAGACCTGACTCAACTAATAATACCGAAATTATTAGGCCAGATATCTTAAAAAAAAAAATCAGCCGGTGATTGTCACTCCGTCTATGTACAGACGAATAAAATGAAAAATAAAAGTTAAGGAAGAAAAGATATATACCACAGATCTTAATAGGTGCCTCTAATTTCAAAAGATTAGGCTGGTTCAAGAAGATATCTTTGGAAACAAGACAAAGCTGTTTGATCTCTGTCTCAGAAAGCTGAACCTGTTTCCCTGGTCTTCCTCTTACTTCAAGTAACCTATTGATAATACCATCAACAACACCACGTTCCATATTTCTAAATTCTTTAAAGCTTTTCAAAAGTCAAAGAGCTTAATTTGTTGTTGTGATAAATGATCACTTATGGAAACGAATTAGTATAATTCAAATTAATTATGTTATTAATAGAAAGTGGTTATAAGAAGAAGAGAAGTGGAAGTGATGAAGAATATATTCGAATGAAGGTGAATTCATATTGTAAAAAGAAGAGAGTTGAATTATGAAGAGAAAGAAGTGAGAGAAGAATAAAGTTAATGATTGGAGTAAAGTAACGCGGTTGGAATCTACAGACATAGCCAAATGGTAATTGTTGTGTTGATGTGTTCGGACATCATCATCACTCATTTTGTCTTGATTACTCCCTCCGGTCTTTATTATAAGAAACACTTTGACAAAATCACACAGACCAAGGAAGGTAAATTTTCTCATTAATGATTCTAACATTTTATGTTATATTCCAAAACTAACCTTTGACTAGCATGGAAAATAGACTTCTCTAATTAATGCACTAGCATTATAATGAATTATTTGATTGTATTTAATAAGGGTACAAATGGAATTGTGTCAAAGTGTTTCTTATAAAAAGGACCAAATAAAAATTCCAAAGTGTTTCTTATAAAAAGGACCGGAGGGAGTATTAAACTATAGGAAATCAAATTCTCAATCACAAAATAAAAAATTAAAGGTTCAATATGTTTTTTATCCTAAAATTTTCATTTTAGTTCCTCAAGATTTTTTTCTTATTTTTTAGTCCCTGAAATTTTTTTCGTTATTGTTTTTAGTCTTTACTTTTCATTCAACTCGTGCATACCATTTTAAATTTTAATTTTTTTTAGTGGTTATATTTAGTACATTATATGAATCTCTGTTACAACAGTTTAAATTTTTTTAACAAAAGATGAATTAAATATGAATTTTTTAGTATTTTGCACATAAAAATTCATAAATAATACATCTTATGTTAAAAAATTCTAAATTTTTATTGCAGATGTTCTTATAATATTATAAACATAATACAAAAAAATCATTAAAAAATGTGAAATATATACGAGCTGAATGAAAAATTTGGACTAAAAATATTGACAGAAAAAATATCTTTGTGAGCATAGTTTAATTGATAAAAATATCGTATTATTTATGTAAAAATTGATGGTTGAACTCAAAATTCCCTCAAAAATATTTTTTAAAATATTATACTATTTGAAAAAAAATTATTTAATATTTTATATCACGAAGGATATTTTCGCAAATATATATCACCAAAGGCAAAAGTGTTGTATATTATTGTATATATGTAGTCTTTTTTGCTGAAAAATAAATGTCCTCTTTATTGCTGAGAGTGACCACCGATTATTACTTCAATTAAACATTAAACACATGCTGCACTGCACGTCTGCATCTACCGTGTTTATCATTAGAATTAGAATTGAGCTCAGTGTTTCGGTGGCATCAAGAATAAACCTCAAAACAATTGGCACTTGAATTAACCCTACAACAAGTAATTATTAGTAATATGTTTTTCAAATTAGGGAAGAGCTTCTCTATACTTGAGCAAGCAACATATGAAAATGGTGAGGTGATGAACGAGATCAAATTAAGTACAATAAGGGTGACCGTATCTTTTTATGATTGTGATAATTTTTACATCGGTGTAACATTTGAGTAATGTTACACCGTTCAATAACTCTTCAACGAATACGAATTTTACAAAATTCACCGTTGGATTGAAAGTTTATATCATATAGATCATCCATGTTCAATTTTACAAAAATCTAAAATCGTTTGATATGTTATTGAGACCGATCAAGATTAACGCTTTATGTGTTTTTATTGAATACCGTTAAGCTTGATCAATCTCAATAACATATCAAACAATTTTAGATTTTTATAAATTTAACATGGATGATCTATATGATATAAACTTTCAATCCAACGGTGAATTTTGTAAAATTTGTATTCGTTGACGCGTTATTGAGCGGTGTAACATTACTCAAATATTACACTGGTATAATTTGATCCCTCCTCGTATATATATATATATATATATATATATATATATATATATATATATATATATATATATATATATATATATATATATATATATATATATATATATATTGATTGCTAATATCTTCCTATATATAAGTGATTCCTGAAGCCATAATCTAATTTTGTAGAACTTTTTCTTTCTTTTTTTTTTCTTAAGGATTTTTCAATACTTTTCCGAACAAATAACATAAAAGATACATATTTTATTTCAAAGGTGGTATCATACAACAAAACTAATGGCTAAAAGCCAATAAAACTAGAGTAACCAGTATTTAGACAATAAAACAAATAGACGACATAAGTACATCCTTAGAATTATTTTCTAGACATAAGTACATCCTTTGAATTATTTTCTACAAAAAAACTAATCAAAATAAAGGATGGAAAATCTTGCCACATCAAACAGTCATGGGATCACAACTTTATTAATGCTTCTAATCTGCTCAAAATAAAGATAAAGGGTGAGAAATAATTCTTAGTGACTATTGGGGGACAAAATATATTTGTAATCATAACATTATATAATACATTTAGAAACTAGATTGAACATAAAATATACTATCACATAAAAAAAATGTTTAAGAGTCATGCTATATCTTACAAAGGAATTTGACAACGAATTGGAAGAACAAGTACATCGTAGGTTTGCATAAAATCTTGAAACAGTTTTAGTCTTTAATTGGCGGAAATCAAGGGTCGATAGAAGATCAAAGTTGTTCTGTAGTTTATTAATCTAGACCTTATCCTTTCGTAATATGCACCATTCCCTATCGTTAATGCACGAACTCTTGATTAAGTCACTTAGACATGAGTCAACATTACAAAATAACTCAACATAGATAGCCCCAAACAGGACTATAGGCAACTACGTACCCTTCCAACATTGGGTGCTAGCTTGTTAGCATCCAAGGGCGCTAGGCGCTTGGGCGCAGCTACGGCAATGCACCCTCTAGGTATAACCAAACTTTGCTAATTAATTAGTTCAACAAAAATAACAAATTTTAATTATTTTAAGAATTCAATTGAGGGACACGAGTATTTTATTGTATTTTTTTGACAAATACCCATTCTCTTTCTTAAAACTTGAAAACATATTTTTCTCAAACATGATGAAAGAAACCGAAATAAAGGGGAAAAGAAAGAAACTAGACTCCCTCAAATTTTATAAACACAATGAATTTTTTTGGGAAGGAAACTAAAATACACAACAATAAATTTTAATAATCAACTAAACATAATTGGCATAAATCATCACTCAAATTTAGATTCAATGCAGTCACACAGTCAAACTATCCGTGAACGTCCGATCAAAATCAGATGATCCTAAAAACCAAATATATTAATTCTTCAAAAAAAAAAAGAATCAATATATTTTAGAAACTAAAATTACCGGTTTTTAATTCTAGATTATCCAATTTCTATCAAACGTTGGTACATTTCTCTAATTGTGTGATTGTATGAAAATTTGATCCCTATCACATGATCATGCATTACAAGAAATTTGATTTTTTGCAGTGTTTTTTTTCGTTACAAGTCGTTGGCAAAACAGTTGCCAACGACTTTTAACGAAAAAAATTGTTGCCAAAAATCAAATTTTTTTAGTGACGTATCAACTTAGAAAGTAGGCTATCAAGTCATTGTTTTTATGTAATCTAAATTATAAAAGAAGAAAGATAATTACACAAAAAAAAAAAAAAAAAAAAACGAATTAATCTTTGTTTGCATATAACCCATTTGAAAGAAAAAAGACAAAAAAGAAAGGTAAAATAATAAAAATAGAGTAAGAAAAATAAAATCATACTATATATGAGAGGATCGTTTATAGGAGGTTCCCGGGGATATGGCACAATTATTTTGGGCCTTTGGGGAGCTGGCAATCTTTTTGGATACTTATAATCGTTTGGTGGATTCTCTTGAAGTGTTCTTGCAGCTAACAATGAACTTGTGAGCAACGTCACTCCAAGTAGGAATAAGAGTAGTGAATGTATAGATGCCATGTCTAGACTTTGGATGAATACAAAGAGACAGAAAGAGGCAAGTATTTATAGAAAACATACATAAAATATTTTCATTGTTGCGTGGTAAAATTTTATTCTTTCGTAAAAAATTTAAAAATTTTCTTTTTAGTCCTACAAATACAAAGACACATTTCATGCTCACAAACGACTCAACATTTATTATAAAATGGATTATCAGTATCGTGAGCTTAACTCATTTGGTATATATTACATTATATATGAAGGAGGCTGCCGGAATTTGAACTCGAACTCTGGTCATCTCACTTATCCACCTTAAGGATGAAATTTTTAGCAACTAAGCTACTTCACAAAAAAAAAAAAGAATAATTAATTTTTAAAACACCATAAAATATGCATTCATAAAACCGAAAGAACATTATAGATATTAATTATATTGTTGCGTGGTAAAATATTATTTTTTTCATAAAAAGTTTAAAAAAATTCTTTTTAGTCCTACAATTACAAAGATATTTCATACTCACAAACGACTCAACAATTATTATAGATATAAAATGTATTATTAATTTTTAAAACATCGTAAAATATGCATTCATAGAACCGAAAGAACATTATAGATATTAATTTATTTTCAAAAAAATTATAGATATTAATTTTATTTTTATTTTTCTATCTTTCAGTATCATATATATAATATTACTTTTTGACAATATAATATATAATAAGTTTATTTGTAGTTTTGATCATCCTATTTTTACCATTCGTTATTTTATAAAGTCAATTGGCCCTTCTATCAAATATTTGAGAAGTGCAATGCTATATCTACCGGAAAAAAACATCACGAATTCATCCCGAATGAGAATCAGCCAATCATAATTCGCTACCTGGCAGACAATACAGGGAGGTTGGGTAGAAAACAAGCAGGTTAGTAAATAGTCATGTAATAAACAATTGACACCTGTTTCGGGAGATGTTCGGGAGCTGAAATTTCGGTATAAATAGCATTTCGCATTTGAGAAAGGATTCTCTCCATTTGAAAAAAAAAACTTGAGGAAATAATGTGTGTATTTAGACCATTGAATCATAAACATGTGATAATATTTTTATTAGAAAGAAATGGAAAAAAGTTGGTCAATATATGGTTAAGATGTCACAATTGAGAAAACTTTAGAGAAAAACTTGGCCTAAAATATAATGATAGTATATACATGTTTTAAATGAAGTTTTTTCATGAATTTTATAATTATTTTTTTCAATATTGATATTTTTCCATCATTAATCTTATATCATGTTGTTTAAAACATATCGCATTATCACTTTTTTTGTTCAAAAATATGATGAAGAGAAACATTGTTAGAAGTTAAAATAGAGATCCAACGTTGGAAGGGTATGTAGGTGCCTAGTCCTCTTTGGGGCCATCTATGTTGAGTTATTTTGTAATGTTGACTCGTGTCTAAGTGACTTAATTAAGGAATCGTGCATTAACGATACGAAATGGTGCATATTAAGACCATCTCCATTGGTGGTATTTATATTTTTAAGTATTAGTACTTAATAGGTATTCTCCTATTGGAGCAAAAACAAAATTGTACCTAATAGGTACTAGTTTTACAATAAGAAAGTGTACCTAAATAATTTTTGTGGGACCCATCGAAAATGATGTTGAGTTATTGGATAGATGTGCTACTAGTGAGACCAATTTAGAACTTTTGAAGAGGTTTTGGGTTGGAGGGATTGAATATTTATTACGTACTATTATTAAAAAAATTATAAATGAATGATGTGTACATGTGTGGCCTACTTAAGTACTCAAAAATGAGTAGATCCATTGTAGATGCTCTAATAAACTATAGACCAATTTTGATCTTCTATCCACCCTTGATTTCCGCCAATTAAATACTAAAACTGTTTTAAGATTTTATGCAATTTTACCACGTACTTGTTCGTAGATTTCGTTGTCAAATTCCTTAGTAAGATATAGCATAACTCTTGAACCTTGTTTATGTGATAGCATATTTTATGTTCAATCTAATTTCTAATTAAATGTATTATATAATGTTACGATTACAAATATATTTTGTCCATGTACCAAAAAAAAAATATATATATTTTGTACTCTGAGAGTCACTAAGATTTATTTCTCACCCTTTATCTTTATTTTGAGCAGATAAGAAGCATTAATAAAGTTGTGATCTCATGACTGTTTGATGTGGCAAGATTTTCCAACCTTTATTTTGATTAGTTTTTGTAGAAAATAATTCTAAGGATGTACTTATGTCGTCTATTTGTTTTATTGTCTAAATACCGGTTACTCTAGTTTTAATGGCTCTTAGCCATTAGTTTAGTTGTATAATATCACCTTTAAAATCAAATATGTATCTTTTATGTTATTTGTTCGGAAAAGTATTGAAAAATCCTTAAGAAAAAAGAAAGGAAAAAGTTCTACAAAATTAGATTATGGCTTCAGGAATCACTTATATATAGGAAGATATTAGCAATCAACGTTATCGAATAAAACATCTAGTGAAGGCACTTTCTATATAAATATCTTGTTGTTTCTTTCATTTCAAAGAATCTAACAACATTACGAGCACACAACTTGAATTCCAAAATGAACCTATTTAATAAACATATAAGAGTTACAAAACTGAATTGCATGTCGATCTCCACCTTATAGGAAGAAAAAAAAAGTGAAATTTTTCTTATTATATATGCAAATATTATGTTGTGTTTAATTTTTTGTCACTTTTTTTACCTTATTTAATAAATAAATTATGTTATAATATTAATATCTTGTTTTTCAAAAGCATATGTTAACCAATATTGAAGAATTAATAATTGGATCATTAATAAAAGGTAGTTATGTTTGTTAATTGCAAAAGGTTATTAGGTTATCCATTTTTAAAATTAAAAATTGTTATATATCAGCTGTATATGGTTGTAACTTCATTTTAACAAAATGCAAGAGTGTAAAATATCCTACCTCTCACACTATAAACTACGATGTGAAGAGTCAAAAGAATGTAGGTTACATTGCTAGAGTGGTTACATTTTTTGCCTAAATAATATTCTCTAAAATACTTTTAATAAATAGATATGACATTGTGGCGCCTCCATTTACACTCTTAAATCTCTTTTAAATACTGATTTGAGCGTCGGTGTGCCAACATGACTGCAAATATCCTTTCCCCCAACATAAAGGCCGGAATCGTCAAGCTTTCATCACCATCATCAACACTCTACCACTAGTTGAGACGTCGACGTTCAGATCGACCAACTCAGCAAACCATTTCTGAACAACCAGTTCATGAGGCACTAGTTAAAAAACTAAATATATAATAAACAAGTACATGAACAAATTTGATCTCAATAAATTAAATCAATAGTTTAGGAAAAAAGAACAAGTACATGAACAAATTTGATCTCAATAAATTAAATCAAAGTGTTGAGGCGTGATTGCAGATAAAATATAAAAATCTAAGATTTATTTATGATTTGAATCAGCAGTGATTTAACCTTCAAAAATCTAGGTGCGGCTTTTTGGGAAATGGATCCTCTCCCGTGTGGTTTTTACGGGAGTAAAGTGTTCATCTAGGCCCTTCCAGGGACGGATGTCGGGGGTGGCAAGCAGTGGCCAAGGCCTCCCCCCCCCTCCCCCCTCTCTCCTCCTTAATCCTTTCTTACATATACATTATATGTATTCAGTTAAATCTTTAACTTTAATTCTACAAATACAATTGTATTAGTATATATGTTATAAATCAAAATATTTAACTCAGAGGGAAGAACTAATTACCTTGTGTGCTTTACATATTTTTCAATGGAGATTAATCAATGTTAAACGACGGTGAAAAATTCATACTTATAATTTGATAACATAAAAAATTTCACGTCGACAATCTACACAATTATAATCTATATACACAAATTCATTAATTTTACAATTTTACTATTTTTCGGCCCCCAGTGTGATAAGATTCTAGATCCGTCCCTGAGCCCTTCAATACTTTTTTCATGACATTGTCACTTTGCAACAAAAAAAATCATGTGGCTGAGATTTAACTAGAGGGCACTGCACACTGGAGACAATGTGCTCTCGACTTTTTGTTTTGTTGGGAGGAATCTTCGGCGACGTTCTATTATAACTTTCATTTTTTTAACCATGATATTGGTATGAAGTTTTTATTATCGATTAGTAATAATAGATCTTTGTCGAATAATCCGTAGGGAACACAAGACATGTTTTCCCTTTTCAACTTAATTTTTCTATACAAATAAGACAAAAATCAAACTTCTGACCACATTTTAATTAATGAATCAAATATCCTTACCATTTGGGTCAATTCATTGTTGGTTATAACTTTAAGGGAAGTGTATTAGATTAGGATTTCATAGGATTTTAATAGATTTTTTTATGATAAAAAAATCTTGTGGTATTCAATCAAAACTTTTACAAAAGTTAAATAAATCTTGTGGTATTCAATTAAGACAATTAAGTTTTTTAATTTTTCAAGACAACAAAATTTGTTGGTATTCAATTGAGATTTCTTACCCTTTATAAAATGTCTATTGGTATTCAAAAGTCTACAAATTTTTATGGATTTTACTGTGAAATGAATTTTGAAAGACTTTTTAGTTCAAAATACACATAAAACAATCATCCAAGAATCCCACCCAAACCCTCAAAACTTTTTATAACTTTGCAAGACTTTTCTTTCCACCGAGATGTGTACCATCAAGGTCTTTCATAGGGCTTGAATATTTTTATGCATAATAACCAGTCTGAAATCTTGTTCGTTATTCTTACTATATGTTCACGCAAAGGTCATGTAGGGCAATCGATTTGCCTTTTTGTTTTTCTTTCACTGAATTTTTTTTTGTTACATGATATACTATGATGCAACATAACACATCAACTATTTGCCTATCAAACTCTTCAACCCGTGCTTACTATTTTGCATTGTTAAATTTTCTAAAAAGAGTTATTGTTAATTTTTTTTCTTTACATCCACAAAGCATTCAATTGGTAACATGGAATGAAAATGTCGCAGATTACAAATTTTCAGCATTTTTTTTTCAACAACAGCGATTCATAAAAGATATATATAATTCTGCAATCTGTTTTTCCTTTGTTAAGAAAGTGGTTAATTCATCTTGAAATTTTGTTTGATCCTAGGTAGTTAGTTGGTTAGTCTAAACTACCAAAAGTTGTTAGGAATTAGTTAGGCCAAAGGTAGTTACTTGTAGCTTAAGTAACAAGCATAAATACACCTTAGTGTATCAATTGTAATTCAATTCTTTTGGCCCATTAAGGAAGAATAAAATCTCTACTTTCCCTAAGTCTTTCATGTTTAGTTGTTAATCAATTCATCAAGAAACTTGTTCATCTTGTATATAGCAGTTTTCTGCAAAACTGCTAGTTTGCCCAAGGTCAAGCCTGCGTGCCTGCTGAGCTTGCCTGCAGTCCATCCTCTGAAGCGCATCAGAGTCAGAGGCAACACAACCTCTGAACCTGGCATCCTCTGAACCAACCAAACTCTTGCTTCTGCTGCGCCAACAATTGGCATCAAGAGTCTGGTTCAATCACAGGTAACAAGAGTGAATTGTGAAGGAATCAAGTGGAGAAACACAAAGTGAGTTGTGTAGATTGATTTCTTGAAGATTCAAGATGAACACCCAAGGTTTTGGTACAAACATTCTGATTCTTGATGGAAAGAATTGGGATAGATGGAGTGCAATGATGAAGTCCTTATTTGGAGCACAAGAGTGTCTTGAGGTAGTGGTGAATGGATACGATGAGTTGGGAGCAAATCCAACTAATGATCAGAGAAATACATACAAAGAAAACAAGAAAAAAGACTGCAAGGCTTTATTCTATATCCAGCAGAATTGTGATGCACAGCATTTTGAAAAGATTTCAAAATCAACTAAGTCCAAAGAAGCTTGGGATATACTCGAGGGTTACCATGATGGTGGAACCAAGGTCAAGAAGGTGAAATTGCAGGCCTTTAGGAGGCAATATGAGTCTATGGTGATGGAAGAGGATCAAAAAGTAAGTGATTTCTTCTCAAAACTTCTTGCACTTGTACATCAAATGCAAAACTGTGGAGAGACTGTCACTGATGAAATAGTAGTAGAGAAAGTGCTTAGATCCTTAACTCCAAACTTTGATAATGTGGTAATAGCTATAGAGTATGTGAAAGATACAGCTACTATGAAAATTGAAGAATTACAAAGTGCTTTGGAAGCACATGAGATTAAAGTTCTCAGTAGAGGTTCAGAAAAGAAAGAACAACAAGCCTTGCAAGCTCAAACCAACAAGAAAGAAGAAAATGGCAAGAACTACAAAAAGAAAGGCAAAGATAAACCAAAGTGGCTTAAAGATCAGAGTTCAAAAACTAATGACAAAGCTGAATCCTCTAAAGGAGGAGGTTTTACCAAAGGTAAAAACAAAAGGAAGAACTTTGATAAAAGCAAGGTGAAATGCTACAATTGTGAGAAGCTTGGCCATTTTGCAGATGAGTGTTGGTACAAGAAAGATCAACAAGAGGCTAATGTTGCAGAAGAAAGTGATGTAAAGTCAGTCTTGATGATGGTTACTATAGGGGATGAGTGTGAGAAGAATGAAGAATGGTTTCTTGATTCAGGGTGTTCAAATCATATGACACCACATAGAGAGTGGTTAACCAATTTTGATGCAAGCAAAAGGTCTAGTATAAAACTAGCAGATGGGAGAAAACTTGCTGCTGAAGGTATTGGTAACATAGTGATCAAAAGTAAGAAGGGAGGTAAAGTGATCATCTTTGAAGTGTTATATGTCCCTAGTATGAATTGCAATTTGCTCAGTTTAGGTCAATTAGTGCAAAGAGGGTTCTCTGTAAGTATGGAGGACAATGCACTGAAGCTGTTTGACAAAATGAAGAACTTGGTTCTGATGTGCAGCTTATCAAACAACAGAACCTACAGGTGTAAAATCTCAAGTGTAGATATGATGTGCATGTCTACCACAGTGATTGATGAGGTTGAAGCACTTTGGCACAAAAGGTATGGACACTTGAACTATAGAAGCCTCAGTGATTTAAATTCTAAGGAATTGGTGTATGGCCTGCCTAAGTTTAAGACTAAGAAGTCCATATGTGAGATATGTGTGAAGAGTAAGCACAGTAGAAAACCTTTTGTAGCTGAAATGCCCAAGAGAGCTAGTGGTGTATTGCAAGTGATTCATAGTGACATCTGTGGTCCATTTGAAGTTGCTTCATTAGGGGGAAGCAAGTATTTCATCACATTTATTGATGAATATAGCAGAATGATCTGGTTATACACTTTGAAGCTAAAGAGTGAAGCTTTAGAAGTGTTTAAGAAGTTTAAAGTCTTGATTGAAAAAGAAAGTGAGAAATCAATTAAGATTTTGAGAACAGATGGTGGTGGAGAGTATACCTCAAGAGAATTTGAGAACTTCTGTATTAATCAAGGCATTACACATGAAGTTACTGCTCCATACACACCACTAGGGGTGCTCAGATCCAATCCAATCCAAAAAAAAAACCGAAAACCGAACCGAAAAAACCGAAAACCGAAAAAAACCGATTTTTTTTGGATGTATTTGGATTGCTGAACTGCATAACCGATCGGTTCGGTTCGGTTTTCGGTTGGCTACATGAGAACCGAACCGATCCAAACCGAACCGAAGTATATATAATAAAAAACATGTATTTCCCTATATTTAAGGCATTAAACGTATTTCCCTATATTTAAGGCATTAAACTAGAAGTGATCCTATTTTCTAGAACAATACGCGTACCCAAAAGCTGTGTTTAGTCTTCCCAGTTCCCACTCTCTCCAGCCTTTTCAATTCTCTTGTTTCATCTCCCTATGAAGGCTATGATGACTCTATTTAAGTCTGAAACCCTATTTTCTCCTCCTTCACTCTTGCAACTATTGTTTAATTGCTGCCTCCCTCAAACTCAAAGTCTCAAACCCTATTTTCTCTTCCTTCACTCTTGTGACTATTTGTTTAATTTAAAGGAATGAGCCAAGTAAAGTCTTCTGATCTTGTTGGTTCAAATTTTAGCAGCCCCGCAGAGCCAGAGGTATCAAATTTTATTTTTAATCATTTATAAGTTTATTTTAGGGAGTTGCTAATGGTCTTTTAATCTGAGTTTACTATTTTGCTTTTGCTGAGTTTTAGGCCTTTGTGTGTTGATATGTTTTCTGATTGTGTTTTTTTCTATTCCTATTTTATTAGTTTATAAGGACATATTTTTTAATCCATTCTACAATATGTTTATTCTCTGCTTCCTATTTTGCAGGTTCAAACACTTGAACCCCCATCCCCATTGGTGCAAATTAATGAAGTCAACAATGTTGAAGAAAATTCTAAGAAGAAAAGGAAAGTTGGAGACGCATCAACATTGCCCACAACCAATGATACCAACGTTGAAGCTGGAGATACAGGTAACCGAAAACCTATTAAACCTAGGTCCTGGACTTGGAAACATTTTAAAAAAGTAGGCTCAAGAGCTAAGTGTAACTGGTGTGGTACAACATATGCTGCTGATTCAAATAAAAATGGCACTAGTAATTTGAGAAACCATTTGTTGCGCCAATGTCAGAAGTTTCCCAAAGAGTCTCTTGATCCCACTCAACAGACTCTTATCCTTCAACAATCGAAAAAAGAAGATGGGAACGAATCTGGTAGTGTTCTTACCGGTGTCCATTTTGATGCTGAGGCATGTAGGAAAGCTTTAGCTAGGATGATAATTGTTGATGAGTTGCCTTTTAAGTTTGTTGAGGGTGAGGGATTTCTTTATTTCATGAGTGTTGTGCAACCTAAACTCACAATTCCAAAAAGGATGACAGTTGCTAGAGATTGTTGGGACTTGTACACAAGTGAGAAACATAAGTTAAAGAGTGTGTTTAATACAACAAATCAATCTATTTGTCTTACAACTGATTGTTGGACTTCTGTGCAAAATTTGAGTTATCTTTGTCTTACTGCACATTTCATTGATCATGATTGGAAAATGCATAAAAGAATTCTTAATTTCTGTCCAATTGTGGATCACAAAGGATTGACCATTGGCAAAAAAATTGAAAAGTGTTTGGAGGAATGGCTGATATGTAAAGTTTTCACTGTAACGGTTGATAATGCTAGTTCCAATGATGTTGCCATCACTTACTTGAAAAATACAATAAGTGATTGGAATTCACATCCATTGAAAGGGGAATATATGCATGTCCGTTGCTGTGCACATATTCTAAATCTTGTGGTCCAAGATGGTCTAAAAGACTATCATTCTTCAATTAGAAAGATTAGGAATGCTGTTAACTATGTTCGTAAATCTCCGGGTCGTTTGGAAAGGTTTAAAACTTGCATTAAGGAAGCTAGGATACAAGAAAAGTCAATTGTTAAGTTGGATGTTTCCACTAGGTGGAACTCCACATATATTATGCTAGAAAGTGCATTGAAGTTTCAGAAGGCATTTAAGAGATTAAGTGAGAAGTGTGCTGATTTTGTGTTGATGCAAGATGGTTGTCCAAATAATGTGGATTGGGATAATGCAAGATGTTTTGTTAATTTTTTGAAAATATTTTTTGATATCACTAACAAGGTGTCAGGTTCCACTTTTGTAACCTCTTCTCAATATTTCAATGAACACATTATGATATTGACTACATTCAAGGGGTGGATAGAATTGAAGAGTTCAGACAACTTGCTTGGAAAGATGGCTGAAGATATGAAAGCTAAATATGAAAAATATTGGGGTGATGTTAAAAATACGAATATGTTGATCTTTGTTGCTGTTGTGCTTGATCCTCGACATAAGATGAGGTTTGTTAGGTGGGGCTTGAATAAGGCATATGTGAAGGATGTTGCCGATTCTTTGTATACAAAAATAGAGGAGACATTATACAAAATATTTGATAGTTATAGGCTTTTTGTTGGTAAAGGACAAACTGAAAATCCTACACATTCCTCTCAATCTAATGAATCTAATGAAGTGGAATTGGTAGAACTTAAAGCACCAGAGGATGCATTTGCTGCGGAGGTTCAGATGGACACGGATCTTAATGACAACATGCAGAAAAATGAAGTGGATTTGTATCTCATGGAAAATTTGGAGAAGAAAAGTCCTGGTTTTGATATCTTGAACTGGTGGAAGGTGAATTCCACCAAGTATCCTATTCTTGGTCAAATGGCTAGAGACATATTGGCCATTCCTCTCTCTACTGTTGCTTCAGAGTCCGCTTTCTCTACCGGAGGTAGAGTACTTAATAATTATAGAAGCTCTCTTTCGCCAAAGACAGTTGAAGCTTTAATTTGTACACAAAATTGGTGTAGATCCTCTCAAGTGTCAGTAGATATTGAAGAGCTTGTGGAGGAGTTAGAACATATGGAATTAGGTAAATTACATATAATTTGTATTATTGTTTTTGTCTAACTTTGTTATTCATTCATATTGGTTAGTATCTAACTTTGTGTTTATTATATGGTATACTTTTGTAGAACTTGCTCCAATACCACAATTGAATGAAGATGTATCTGACAATGATTTTGATTAGTTGCTGCACTTGGAGCTACTCTTGATATGGTATGGTCATTATAGCTCATGTGTTTTCAAAATATTCATTCAAATAAGATACAAAATATTCTGATTAGTTGTTGTATCTGAGGATATATTTTCATTCAAATAAGAAAGAATTCTGAGTAGTGTTTTTTTTTTTTGTGTGCAGGCTAATTAGAAAGAATGATGAAGAGTTGAAGACTTTGTTTTGCATATCTCTATTGAAGTTTTTTGGAATGTACTGAATTTGTTTAGTCATTATAGCTCTTCAATTTTTAGAGTGTATTGTTTTTGTTTTATCAATTTAGAACTGTTATGCTTCAACTTTGTTATGAGAACTTTTTTGTTTTATCAAGTTGGAACCTTGTTATGAAAATTTACTGATTTTGTTTTGTTATGGAATTATTTTTTATATTAGAAGTAATTTATGTATTGTTTATTTAAAAACCGAATAAAACCGAATTAACCGAACCGAAGTAAACCGCATGAAATTAGATTGGATTGGATCGGATATTTTTTTTAGTCATCCAAAAACCAAACCAAACCGCATGCTCTTTTCTCTTTGGATCGGATGACTTTTTGTCTCATAACCGATCCAAACCGAACCGCGAGCACCCCTACACACCACAGCACAATGGACTAGCTGAAAGAAGAAACAGAACATTGCTAGATATGGCAAGAAGCATGATTAAGCAGAAGAATTTGCCACACAAGTTCTGGGGTGAAGCAGTACTTACTGCAGCCTACATTCTGAACAAATGTCCTACTAAGAAACTGAAAGTTGTGCCAGAGGAAGCTTGGTGTGGGAGGAAGCCAAGTGTGAAACACCTCAAGGTTTTTGGCTCATTATGCTATAAGCATGTACCAGATGCTAGAAGAACCAAACTTGAGGATAAAAGTGAAATAATGATACTCATAGGATATCATCCAACTGGTGCCTACAAGCTATACAATCCAGTTACTCAGAAGGTTCACATTAGCAGGGATGTAATTGTGAATGAAGAAGAGAAATGGAAATGGGAGAAGGAACCAGTGTACAATAGTGAATTGCAGTTAACTTTCATCTATCCAAGTTCAAGTGATGAATCTGATGGAGGTGATGAAGGTGAACCTGCTGCTGAAACTATTCAGAATCAAAGTACTGATAGTGATGGTAATATGAATTTATCAAGTGATGATGATGATAGAATTCATATGATTGCAAGGACTCAAAGAACCAAACGTGTACCAGCTAGATTGAATGATTGTGAAGTTACTCAAGATAATGCAGTGAATGACGAGGGTGATCTCATTCACTTTGCATTACTAGCTGATTCTGAACCATTGAACTACAGAGATGCTTTGAAAAGTAATGTGTGGAAGAGGGCAATGGAAGAAGAGCTGAAGTCAATTGAGAAAAATCAGACTTGGAAGCTAGTTGACTTGCTAGACAAGAAAAAGAAAATTGATGTGAAATGGGTGTTCAAAGTGAAATTGAACCCTGATGGCACAATTTCAAAGCATAAAGCAAGGTTAGTTGCTAGAGGATTCTTACAGAAACATGGAATTGACTACAATGAAGTGTTTGCACCAGTTGCTAGAATAGAGACTGTGAGGTTGGTTGTAGCATTGGCCTGTAAGAACAAATGGAGCCTGTACCATCTGGATGTGAAATCAGCATTTCTGAATGGTCCACTTGATGAGGAAGTGTATGTGTCACAGCCTCCAGGTTTTGAAATAAAAGGAAAAGAATCAATGGTGTATAAGCTGTATAAGGCACTATATGGCTTGAAACAGGCTCCTAGAGCATGGAACAAAAGGATTGATGACTTTCTGATTCAGATAGGGTTTAAAAAGTGTGCTGCTGAGTTTGGTGTATATGTACATTGCCCTAAAGATGAAGATATAGTCATAATCTGCTTGTATTTTGATGACTTGCTCATAACTGGAAGTAGAATTGCAGAAATTGCAAAAGTGAAAGATAAGCTCAAAAGTGAATTTGAAATGTCTGATCTTGGTGAACTTTCATTCTTTCTAGGAATGGAATTTATGAGAAGTGGAGATGGTATAGTAATGCACCAGCAGAAGTATATTGGTGAATTGCTTGATAAATTTGAAATGGAAAGCTGCAATCCATTGTCAAATCCATCAGAGACAAATACAAAAATTGATGAGTGCTCAGATGAAGAGAAGGTTGATCCAACTGTGTTCAGACAAATAGTTGGCTCATTGAGGTATGTGTGCAATAGTAGGCCTGATATATGCTATGCTGTGAGTGTTATCAGCAGGTTTATGCATGATCCAAGGAAGTCACACATGATAGCTGCTAAGAGAATCCTCAGATACCTTAAAGGTACTTTGGAACTTGCTTTGCTATTCCCTATTGGTACAAACAGTGCAGGGAGTACTTTGATAGGGTATTCTGATAGTGATTGGTGTGGAGACATAACTGATAGGAGGAGCACATCAGGGTATGTTTTCAAGTTCAATAATGCTGCAATCTCTTGGTGTACAAAGAAACAAGCTGTGACTGCTCTCTCATCTTGTGAAGCTGAGTATATAGCAGGCACCTTTGCAGCATGTCAAGCAATTTGGTTGAATTCAGTGATGATAGAAATCAAGTGTGAACCAGTGAAGCCTCTAATCCTAAGGATTGATAACAAGTCTGCTATAAGTCTTGCTAAAAATCCAATTTCACATGGCAGGAGCAAGCACATTGCTACCAGATTTCATTTCATTAGGGAACAAGTGACAAATGGAATGATTGAAGTGAAGTATTGTCCAACTGAAGTACAGCTTGCAGATGGTTTTACAAAGGCTGTGAAGCTTGACAGGTTTGAGTTTTTAAGGAGGAGCTTAGGACTGGTTGTTTGCAATTCAAGCATGAATTAAGGAGGAGTGTTAAGAAAGTGGTTAATTCATCTTGAAATTTTGTTTGATCCTAGGTAGTTAGTTGGTTAGTCTAAACTACCAAAAGTTGTTAGGAATTAGTTAAGCCAAAGGTAGTTACTTGTAGCTTAAGTAACAAGCATAAATACACCTTAGTGTATCAATTGTAATTCAATTCTTTTGGCCCATTAAGGAAGAATAAAATCTCTACTTTCCCTAAGTCTTTCATGTTTAGTTGTTAATCAATTCATCAAGAAACTTGTTCATCTTGTATATAGCAGTTTTCTGCAAAACTGCTAGTTTGCCCAAGGTCAAGCCTGCGTGCCTGCTGAGCTTGCCTGCAGTCCATCCTCTGAAGCGCATCAGAGTCAGAGGCAACACAACCTCTGAACCTGGCATCCTCTGAACCAACCAAACTCTTGCTTCTGCTGCGCCAACATCCTTTTCATCAAACTGTTAAATTTTTTACAAAGCTTATTTGTTCTTTTTACAAGGTTAATGAGTCATTGATGTTATTTTTTATTGATTCGTTGACTGTTTAAGGAATTGTTCATTGATTAATTATATTTTTAGAATGAATTTATTGACTAATTTAAATCTTAAAAATTCATAAAGTATTTTGAAATCTCAAAAGTTTAAGTTATAAAATCTCACAGATTATAAAATCTTTTATTATAAAGAGCCTTTCAAAAAAGTCTTATAAAATCTCACAAAATCAATATAATCTCAATCTAATATATTTGCCGTTAAAAAAAAAAAATCTATATTAGACAGCCCAATTTTTTAATGCATTTTTAAGAAAGTTTCATCTCTATCCGACTCTATGATTCGTGTTCGTGATAGTAAGTATCAAATGATGACTCCAAACTAAACACGTAACAATAATTTATCTATGTGTTTTCATATACTTTGTTAGATATGGATGATTGGCTAACAAGTGTTTAATTTGAAAACGGGGTACGTTCTTGGCCTTTCGTAGATAACAAAACAATAATATATTTTTATAAATGCTCCTATATAATGTTTTAAAAGATTAGTTCATATATCACTTTCTCCGACAAAACATAGATACATAAACTATATGGTTAAATTTTGATGTTTCGAAGAGGATGGCAAAGTGGTTTATGAAACAGGATGATATATATACATCAACTTTATTGCGTTGGATATACAGTTTCCAATTGTCAAAATTAAAGAAAACAAAATTATGTACTGTTTTTAAACATGGCAGCAATTAAATGAACGTCTATATACTTATCAGGCCAACACCACAAACCTCAAGGGCTTGGGGTACATTATTATATTTAATTCTATGTGTGACTTAGAATTTCTCTATTGGATGAAAAAGTAATGCTAGGAAAAAACTCATACACCAAATTTCTTAATATTTTGAGTAATATAAGTTGTGTATCTCTCACTTTTGTTGTTATTTTTGGTACAACGTGAATGGTCCTGTGCTGACCTAACAATAATATCAAATAATAGTTACAAAAGAGACTATTTTGTTGTGTCGAAAGTATTTTTGACAATGGATGTTGAGCGACATGTTTTATTGAGCACAATAACGACAGTGTAATATTGTGGATAAAAAAGTGAGTTAGAAATTTCATATTTGAATGAGAAAGTGAGAGTTGAATATATTTTAGCTATAAGTTTGGATATAAAACTAATAAACATAAATAATGATAAGTTTCTCATACTAAGGTCGTGTTTGGATAAATTAAACAACTTATTTGCACACAGCTTATAGTACAAGTACTTATCATAGTAAACATTTATGTATATAAGTTATTTTTATTAGCAAAAGATATAATTAAATTAAATAATTATTTTGTTGTAAACTCTAAGCTATTTTCATAAGCTATATATTGGAGAACGTAAAGAGAAAAAAGTTGAAAACAACCTATAAATATTGTCATACGATTGTCTCAAAAAAAATAGTAATATCATAAGATATTTCTATAAGTTCTTATCAGACATATGATAAAACTAATTATAGTAAATAAAGTCAAATAAATCAATCCAAAATTGAAAGTGTCTTACAATATAAAACATTAACAGTAATCATTCCATTTCAATGTACTAATTTTTTTTTGTTGTGTAAAGCATGTACTCTCCATATGCAATTGTGGATACTAACCCGAGCCTCAAATTTTGTGAGATTAAAATGAACAAAAAAAAAATTATCCTAACATTTTTAAGGTTGTTGCATGTACAAGCTCGGGGTTCAATTTATGAAGGTTTTGTTTGGCAATTTCAAATTTTAAGTTTATAGTATAACTTATAAGTTCACGTGACAAAAAAGACTTATTTGATAAATAAAAAAGATCTCACGAAACTTATATATAACTTATATTTATCATTTTGTTTTATCAATTTTATCATTATCATCTTACTTAATAAATATTAAATATTAATTAAATGTATTTTTTATATATCATTTCATATTTATAAATTAGTTTAACTATTAATTTTATTAAACACCACAAATTCAATCGGCTAGAAGATAATTTTCCTTTGTCAAATAGAACTTAAATTTATTTTCAAACATAATTTTGTTGAAAGTATAAAGTAACCCAGCAAAGACTAATCAACAATGTCATGTTTTATTTTCTTTTTTTGGAATTGGATCCTCACCATCCTCTCCATCTCTCTGACCTCTCCATCCTCTCTATCTCTCTCTTAATTTCAATATTTGTCTTCAATAAAAAGTTTTAAAATAATAATGAGAGAGAGTGAGATTATGAGAGAGATAGAGATGATGGAGAGGAATTGAGAGGAGAGTGAAGGAGATGATCCAATCACTTTTTTTTTACGCAAACCATGTCTATGTTTAAAAATACTACAGTAATAAACACAAATGATTGATACGCATCAATTGATACACCGACTTAAGAGTGGTCCATTTGAAGTGTCGCCATAGATAATATTGTTTGGAATTTAGATTAAACCCAGTAACTCGGATGTGTTTAGATTAAACCCAGTAACTCAGATGTAAACTTACTCAGGCACAAACCTAAATAATTTTTTAATTTAAACACATACAAAAGTTTAAAAAATTTAATTGAAAAGATGATAAAGTGATGTTACATGATGTGACAAAATTGTTTTACATTTAAATTTTTCCATTTGTGTGTGTGCGCACCCAAATAATTTTTATTTGGGGTCGTACCTATATAAGAATTATCCTCTGTCATACTATTGCGTATCAAATGTTTACTACTATTAAAATTGAGAAAAGGGTTATATTATAAGATCTTGCTGCTTAGAATTTGATTCAATTTTTAACTGAACCTTATAAAATTGGATTGTAACTTTTATTTATGATATTTTTACATTTGTTTTTGCTTGTTCTCTTGGTGTTTGTTTTAATATTAATATGGCAGAGTTATCCTTAAGGGTATGAAGTTGGCTTTCACTTGGGATATCCAATCTTATAGACATATTGAGTGTGATTCAAGGGTGGCAATAGAAATACTTTTAGATGATTGCAATATTAGACACCCTTGCAAGTTGCAATCTGCTAGTTAACCAGATCATTGATTTCTTGCATCAGCTAGACTCATAAAGTATCCCCACTATCAAGGTTATGGACAAACTAGATAGATATTCAGGAACCAAGAGCTTCATCGACACAAGAAATACCCTTCCGAAGGATATGATGGAGAGAAATAACTCAAATCATTAGACATAAACTCCTTAATAAGCTTAAAGAGATTTGTTATATATAGTGTGCTTGCTTCCATCAACATTAAGAATTATAATCTGTGTATCAATGCTTCCAGCTAACCTCAGTCTAGCAGTGGGGTGGGGTCGTGATGCCTAGAGCTTGACGAGATAATTAATTGGACCAGCGTAAAAACCATACCTACTATCGATTATACCACACGTTAGACGTTCTCAGATACCAACTTATTTCTACTGCACCATATTGAGTTTTTATATTGGCCTAACTCATTTTTACAAACCTGAATTGTAAGATGAGAGTGTCTATCACTCTTTATAAACTATATTCGAGCATATTTAATCTATGAGACTTGAGTTTTTCACGATCCACCAAATGTTCCATAATATCAACGGTGCCAAAATATCCAGAGTTTGTAATATATTCACTGCATTGTTAATAATAGCATCGGGAAGTAAGGAAAGCACATTCAAGAATGCCAAATTGCAGCAACTTTTGAACAACTAAACTAACCTCAAACATACTAACCTTCATTTTATTTTTATTTTTTTAACATTGATACATACACGACGCAGTACATGTACGGTTTTACTCTCAATTTCTCTTTGCTTCAAGAGAAATGGAAGTTTTTTTTCATGCAACTTTAGAGCTAGGACTTTTTTTTCATATGAATAACAGGGTATTTAATGGTTATATGATCACGGTTATTGAAACTTTAGACAAGCACTAACATACTTGCAAAAGACAATTATTGAGTATCAGCAAAAAATAAGAAAATGTACTTAATCAATCAGCAAAAAATGTAACTTTAGATTCCAATCCATGGTAATCTAATGCTGAAGTTCCTATTCAATAGTGTCCACTTGAGCCGGATAAGATAAAACTTAACTGTAACAGGGCAGTTATGAGCAGTACTGACTTTAGCTGTTTTAGAGCATTTCTTCATATTTTCACACTTCTAAAATTTAATACTACTTTCTATATTTTTTTAATAGAAAAGAAAGAGACGCCATTTGAGAGGTGTGGAGGTGTTACCAAATAACTGTTTCCGTGGGATGCAAATTCCACTTTGATTTGTGCACTGTCTTCATCTGAGGGTTAGGGTTGTACATGGTTAACCACATTATGTGAACTATCGTGACATTTTCCGTTATGGTTTATAAACCAGTTTGTTTTCGTCATAAAATTGGTTTATCTTTGAGAAATGGATCAAAACTGGTTTTTATTACAAACTGAATTTCATTTAGCAAGACACGGTGACTGACTTATAACACCACCGGTTAAAAAGTGTATAAATGAGAGAATAATAGTTTAACTAAACGCATTTACGGATTGATGAATTTATTTCAGTTTTGGTAGGCATATTTCTTGGTGTTAGAGAAAATCTATAACCTGTAATTAAACAGATAGATAACATACTATTGATATCAAATCAAATTTAAAGATGCTACTTTCTTTTGACCTCACTTGGATATTTTAATAACTAATACTATGTATGCATAATGAAATGAGTTAAAAATTGATGATGACTCACAAAACTTTCACTAGTCTTGCCTTATAAATACTTGCAGGTTCATTCCATTTTCGTTCATCACAAACTGAGGCATGGCCTCCATACAATCAGTAGCATTCCTCCTGCTTGGAGTGGTGATGTTCACCACTCCAGTGTTGGCTAATTACTACGAACCACCCACCTATGAACATCCACCGATCTATGAACCTCCACCAACTGAGAAACCACCACCAGTTTACAAGCCTCCGGTCTACCCACAACCAATACACCATCCTCCACATGAGAAACCACCACCAGTCTATGAGCCTCCATATGAGAAACCACCACCACCAGAATACGAGCCACCTCACCATGAAAAACCACCATATGAAGAGCCACCACCAGAATACGAGCCACCTCACCATGAAAAACCACCATATGAGAACCCACCGCCCGAATATGAACCGCCTCAAGAGAAACCAGCACCAGAATATCAACCACCTCATCATGCAAAGCCTCCGTATGAGAACCCACCACCAGAGTACCAACCACCTCATGAAAAGCCACCACCTGAGTATTCACCACCTCATGAAAAGCCACCACCGGAATACCAACCACCTCACGGGAAACAACCTCATGTGAATCCACCACCACAGTATCAACCTCCACATGAAAAACCACCACATGAACATTCGCCTCCAGAGTATCAACCTCCCCACGAAATACCACCACCAGAGCACCAACCTCCTCATGAGAAACCACCTCATGCAAAGTCACCACCAGAGTACCAACCACCACATGAACATCCGCCTCCAGAGTATCTACCGCCACACGAGAAACCACCGCATGAGAATCCACCACCAGAATACAACCCACCTCATGAAAAACCACCACATGAACATCCGTCACCAGAGTACCAACCACCTCACGAGAAACCACCACATGAGAATCCACCACCAAAGTTCCAACCTCCTAATGAGAAACCACCTCATGAAAAGTCACCACCAGAGTACCAACCACCTCATGAAAAACCACCACACGAACATCCGCCTCCAGAGTACCAGCCACCGCATGAGAAACCACCACATGAAAATCCATCACCAGAGTACAAACCACCTAATGAGCATCCTCCGCCAGTATACCAACCACCACATGAGAATCCACCACCAGTGTACCAACCCCCTCATGAAAAGCCACCACCAGAAAACCAACCACCTCATGAAAAACCACCACATGAACATCCACCGCCGCACGAGAAACCACCACATGAGAGTCCGTCACCAGAGTACCAACCTCCTCATGAGAAACCACCACATGAACATTCGCCGCCAGGATACCAACCACCTCACGAGAAACTACCGTATGAGAATCCACCACCACTTTACCAACCACCTCACGAACATTCACCTCCAGAGTACCAACCGCCTCACGTGAAACCGCCACATGAGAATCCACCACCAGAGTACCAACCTCCTCACACAAAACCACCACATGAAAATCCAACACCAGAATACCAACCTCCTCATGAGAAACCACCTCATGAAAAGCCACCGCCAGAGTATGAGGCACCTCATGAAAAACCACCACATGAAAATCCATCACCAGAATACCATCCACCTCATGAAAAGCCACCACATGAGAATCCACCACCAGAGCATCAACCTCCTCATGATAAGCCACCACATGAAAATCCACCACCAGAGTATCAACCACCTCATCATGAGAAGCCATTTGTAAAGTACCAGCCTCCTCAAGAAAAACTACCACCAATTTATAAAGAGCCTCATAAGAAGCCATCCTCACCACGAGTGTACCATCGTCCACCCTTTCATACACCTCCTCATGTGAAACCACCAGTCTACGAGCCACCTCCTCTTGTGAAGCCACCACACTACAACCGCCGACATTTTGGCCACTACCCACCATACAAGAATTAATAATGACTACCACTGAAGAATGTGGCATATTTAATTTGGTGAAGTAAAAGTAAGAGTGGCTGTTTGTTTTGTTTGTCATATGCACTTTTTATCTTCTTAATTTTCTGTTCTTCTTTTTTCCTTTCTGCATGCAAATAAAGGCTATATATATGCCTCTGTATAATACTTTCCATTTCCGTTTTAAGCAATGATATCATATTGTTAATCACCATTAATTTTATGACTTTTATCTATGGCAACAATCTCTATTATCTTGTTTACAAATTATTGATGTCAAACCTCCAGAAGTTCTAGAAGTAAATAACAGTATGAGTGAAACCACACAAGAAACAACGAATTGATAGAGGCTCAAAGTCTCACAAAGTTTTATGTTCTATCATAATTGATGCACAATCTAGTATTTAGTCAACTTATCACACTACGAAAGCAAAAATGTTATCTATATCATGACATACAACTCTAGGCCTAGAACAATGAAATTACTCATGGCAATTGCATGCAAAAACTCTTTTTTTTTATTATTATTATGAAAGAAAACTAAAATTCATAACTAAAATAAAAAACAACTAAAAATGTTCACAGTTAAATTAGATCTTGTCTGCAATGTAATAAAAAGCATAAAGTGAGAGTAAGGAAGGAACACACCCGAGGGGTCACGGTGTAGCTGCTGGAGGGTAAGAAGGCTTCTCCAAGGATAGCTCTTCAACGGTTGCATCTTCAACAGTGGGTTTCTCATGGAATGTCTTGAGGCGATGCCCATTTACTTTGAAAGTTTTATTGGTGGCTTCGCCCTTTATCTCCACTGCACCATAAGGAAAAACATTAGTGATAACAAAAGGGCCAATCCATTTGGATTGAAGCTTACCAACCATAAGTTTGAGGCGAGAGTTAAACAATAACACTTTCTAGCCAACAGAAAACTCCTTCCGATAAATCATCTTATCATGGAAATGCTTAGTTTTCTCCTTGTAAATCCTGGAGTTTTCATGAGCTTCTAGCCTAAGCTCCTCAAGCTGCTGTAATTGGAGCTTTCTCTCCATACCTGCTGTCTGCATCTCCAAATTATAGCTTTTGACCGCCTAATAAGCACGGTGCTCAACTTCCACGGGGAGATGACATGCCTTACCAAACACAAGTCGATATGGAGACATCCCTATAGGTGTCTTGTAGGCTGCCCTATGAGCCCAAAGTGTTTCATCTAGCCTGCAGTGCCAGTCCTTTCTATTTGGCTGCACACCATCTTTTCCATAACTGCTAAGATTAATTTACCTAAACAAGAACTGCTGAAACTTTGTAAGCCCTGTGTGAAAAAAGATCAAGTAAATACAAAATTATCGCACAATTCAAAAGTCATATGCATGAAAATTAAAAATAACTAATTACTCCCTCCGTCCCAAATTATAAGGGAAAAAAGTCCATTTTTTTTGTCCCAAATTATAAGAGAAAAAATCATTTTCAAGAATGTTTTTTCCTTATTTTCATAAAATTAAATGCAAATTGCATTTAATTTCTTTTCTCTCTCATTTTCTCAATAAACAACAACCAATAAAAATGGTTTTTACATCTTCCTATGCAACTTATTCCAAGAAAAATTCACAAAAACATACTTCAAATTCTCATGTTTTACTTTTTCTTAATAAGTGTGATTTTTTTATTTTTCCTTATAATTTGGGACGGAGGGAGTAGTTCATAATTTGATCAAAAGATGCAATGCCTTGTACGCTAAGTTGGCAATTAGTATTAAGCCTTGGTATTTTTGTTTCTTTTTTAAACGGAAAAATATATTGAAGCACTCAAACCCGAGCACAACACCACCCTATTAATTTTAAACTCTGTTACTACAAGAACAGTTATCTCACAATAATCACACTAGTCACCTAAAAGGAAACACATTTGTACCAGACCAAGACAGCCATTAAACCAGGTACCAACTTACTCATCAGACTCATAATCATCATCAAAATTATGGAGACAACTCTGCACACAGAAGCTGCAGCTATATAGTCATAGATTGCAATTCGCTTCGGTGGTGGTACAGATATAATCTTAAGGGCAATATTGATCTGTGAAGACCATTTGAGAGGGTTAAAGAAAGAAGAGGATGATAAAAAAAAAAAGTTCAACAGTTCATTCACTCCATTAACTAAAAAATATTGTCACGGATTAGTCCAAATATCTATCTTGTCTTGGGATACCAATCATAACTCTAGTTTGTCAATGCTACTGACAAATGATACTTATGTTAAATTGTCATAAGTTCATATAACTACTGGGTGAAGAATATGTTAATTATTATTGTTTTGCAATGCTGATGAGATGGTAAACACAGAAACAAATTAGGCTATAAGAAACCTGATATGGCACCATCCCTGCGCTCAGCACATGGCTACCACGATGTTGTGGATTAATAAGGATTTTCCCAAAGAGATGCTGATTCTTTGACCTACAAAAAATATCACACATGCTTAGTGAAATGTGAATTGGAAAAACTATAATCCTTTTGATCACTTACATGTGGGCAGTTACGAACAAACCCGTCTTTTTTACACAAGGGAAGTTCTAAAAAAGAATGAAAAACCAAAAATCAATTATGAGAACTTGATAGAGAGAAACAAAGGCATTATTGATTTCTGTATGACAAACATTCAATGCATAACTAGTGAAGCTACTCATTACTAAAGTAATAATCGATTCAGTGTCCTTAACCAAGATGCGAGACAATTTCATTTCTTTTGACTATGGGAAAACAATGAGTAAATAGTCAAATAGATAAAAGGCTGAAAAGTAAATAGCCAAAAAACGAGTCAATTGAATTTCATTTCTTATTACTAAAAAATGTAAGTTACATTTCAAAGATTTTTTGTGTTAACTTAACCCTACGGTTTCCAGTGGAAGGGGACATTGATATTCCAGAGTTCGGTCGAGAAGTAAGTAAAGTTTGGCCAATAATTATTCATCCTAAAAATGGAACTCAGGTTCTCCGAACTATTCATCTTTAGGGGAAGGTCATTAACCAACCACTTGAGTTCAATCACTTTGTTAATTACATTTCAATTAGACATAAAGCATGCCACAAAATAATATGAAGAAAAACGAACAAAAGTATAAGCATCAATGTCGTGTAAAAATCATCATATAGCAAAGAATGATTAAACTGAATAAAAGAATAGTAATAAATCATCATAACAAACAGATTAAGTGCATAAGAACAGGGATAAGTATACTCAAGAACTGATAAAAACAAACCAAAACAATTAAATGTAGATTTGCGTATTATACACAGAGATGGAAACAATTATAAATTTACCTTTTTAACCTAGGTGATGGGAGCAAGGCAATTGGATACGCGATGAAAGAAAATGGGAAGATCGTGTTTCCTACGAGGGAATGTGATGATGTCTTCGGGGAAGAGGAAAAGTGAAGAAAATTAAAAGTACAATTTTTCTTCTTTTCTAGTATTATTTTTTCATTGAGAAGCATTTTGTTTTGTTAAGTAGCAGAAATTCTACCCCTTAATGGATAAGTGGATCATTGAGATTCCAACTTCAACCTCTTGCACGTCAACTGAATTAAATTTATGGGGGACCATCAAGAAGCACATTTACTTTTTTTTATATTAAAAAAATTTATATTCATTTATTCAAATTAATATTAGGGTAAATAGGGTTTTATCCCTACAAAATAGACGAATTTTACATTACCCCTGGAAAAAAAATTGTGATTACCCCTGTAATATAAAGATTCATTCAATTACCCCCTAATTCGCCAACTAGACATGAAATTTTCTTTTTTGATGATGTGGCATGCATATGTGAATTTTCTTAGAATTTTTATTATTATAATTATTCCAAATATCATTGTTATTTAAAATAAAATCTTTTAGTAAAAATAAATAAATAAAAAAAATCTAAAAAAAAAATCTTCACATCAAATCCCACAAAAAAAAATCCAAAAAACAACCAACACATGTTCTCCGAACATCATTAATTCTTATTTAATTTTAATTTTTTGGAAAATCAACAAACAACAAAATTCAGATCTGAAAATTGGTGGAAAAGAGAGTGATGCCGCAAGGAAGAGAGATGCAATTGGTGGGAAAGAGAGATAGACGACGGCGGTGGTGGTGGCTGGTGGTGGAGAATGAATTGTGAGATTTTATGTTTTTGAGAAACTTATGAGTTTTTTATGTTTTTGGAATTATTGGTTAGAGATTGAAATGATGAGATGAAGTTTAAGATTGAAGATGAAGTTTGTTGTTGTTCTAGATTCATGTGTGTTGTGTTGTTTTTATTTTTTTTTAATTGAATGAAAGAATGGGTTATGGTTGTTTGTTCTTCCCATAAGAGTGATAAAGATTGTTGATGGTTGTTGTTTGTTTGTTTGTTCTTCCCATGAGACTAGGGTTGGGAATAGGTCAGGCGGCCTACAGGGGCCTTCGGCCTGGCCTGTATAAGTCTGGCCTGGTTATTAAAAATGTCAGGCTTAGGCTTTGAAAACGGCCTGTTTACATAAATAGGTCAGGCTTAGGCTTCTAAAAAGGCCTACGAAGCCTGATAGGCCGGCCTGTTTATAATAATTATTATTTATATAATACTATTATTTATATCTTATAAAAAAATATTATTTATATAAACATTATTAGCTTTTAATTGTTGCGACTTTTCGTAATCGTATTTGTTATTTTATTAGTTTTTAATTATTGTGTTAATCATATTGTTAGCTTTTTCTTAATGTTGTAGAAATTATAAAAATTTAAATGTGAACTTTTTAAGGCCTGTTTAGCCTATTTAAAAAAAACTATATAGAGTAGCTTTAATGTAACACAGACTTTTAAACAGACTACAAGGTCAGGCCATGCTTTTAAAAAGCTCAGGCCAGGCCAAAAAAAATAACATTTGATAGGCCACATGTCAGGCTCAGGCCTGAAAAAAAAATCGTAGGCCAGGCTCAGGCCTGTCAAGGACTGGCCTGGCCTCGCCTGTTCCCAACCCTACATGAGACTGATGAAGATTAGTGATAAAGACTGTTTTGATTTTTTTTTTTTAATTTTAACTTTTTTTAATGACATTGCTCAATATGTGGCAAAATAAAAATTAAATAAATAAAAACAGTAAAAAAAAAAAAGTCATATGTCAAAAAAAAGCCACATATGGTTGTCATGTCAGCAAAATTAAGATTTCAAATCCAAGTTGTCAATTTAGAGGGGGGAACAAAGAATCTTGATATTACGAGGGGGAATTACAAATTTTTATTTTACAGGGGGTAATGCAAAATTCGCGTATTTTGCATGGGGTAAAATCCTATTTACCCTTAATACTTTTTTTTTTTGGTATTCAACGGGGCCTAAGCCCAAAAAAAGAATTACAAAATAATTAATCGCGGGGTAGAAACACCCTTACAATCATCATCAAAAACTTGAGCCACTTGAGGAGGAGGAGTCTCAAAGAAAACAATATCATGTTGGCCTTCAGTACCAATGTTTGCAAGTACATCGGCACATCAATTGGCTTCTCTAAACACATGAATGATTCGAACCTCCCAATTCAAATTGCACATTCCAGTATGTCTCCATTATTTCCATTCTGTAAGTTGTGGACAAGGACTTGGGAATCAATTTGAATTTCAACCTTCTCTATGTGCCTTCTCCTAGCTAGTTGGAGCCCTTCATAGACACCCCATAACTCTGTCATGTATGCAGATGTATGTCCGAGATATTTTGCGAACCCTTCTATCCATGTACCCTTTGCGTCACGTAAGACACCGCCACAACCAGCTTGTTTCCTATGGGCCTTTGCTGCACCATCAATATTGAGTGCACACCATCCATTTGGTGGTGCTTTCCATGCCACGAGCACCTGCGTTTTACTCCCACTTTGGACCTGACTTTCTAAGACAATATTGTCATTATAAGCTTTAACATACTCCATCACTACAAGCCATGGTTTAATTGGACTAACAAAATTTTCATCATGAATTCTTTTATTACGCCAATACCACAACAAATAACAAGTTGTAGCCCAAATAGAGTCCCATCCAGCCTCACTATAACAACCCAACTGAGAGGATAAGTTCAAACTAATCCAATCTTTGAGTTGAGAAGTGAAGAAATTACTTCTAGCATTGGTTAGCAAAAGTTGCTGCCATGTTTGGACTGCCATTGGGCAATCTCTAACAACATGAAGAATTGACTCTTCAAATTGATAACAATTATCACAATAAGGTTCTCCTAGATTCATGTTTACCCTTAATATTAATATAGTGCATCGATGATGCAACAAAAATTTAATATCGCTAAAAATAAAAATGATGAATATTCAATCAAATTCACAGCGTTTATGTTAACGGTATAAAATGGGAAATTGAATAAACCTACAAATATGATTGTATTGAAGTATCCAAAAGACGAAAAAAGAAAATACATTGTGCGCATTAAGATGAGAAAACAAAATACACTACACTAAAATGAGGAATCAAAACAAATAATATGTGAAAATCACATTTATTTAAGAAAAATTTATTTTAAGGGGTAATTTCAAGCCAAAATTTAGCTTAAACAAGCCCCTCTCTGGTAGACTAAGACTAAGAAGCCCTTTTTTTTCTTGACAAGTATTCTAGGGACTAAAAATTCATCTCTTTGGGTGAATAAGTGGGAGATTCTGAATTCGAACTCGACCTTGCATATAAAATAAAATATTCATACCAATTGACATATACTCATGGGGACGATTATGAAGCCCTGTGATAGACTAAGAAGAAGACAAAAGAGGTGCAACAAGATGAGGGTTATTTGTCAAAATAAAAAACAAGACAAGGGTTAGAAATGGTTAGTGATGTATAAGTGTGCCCATATTTTTTCAACTATAATGAATTAAAAAAACAAAGGAAAAATTCCCTAAAAATTTTCTTTTGATTTGACCATTAATTTTTTTTTGTCAATAATTTGTCTCCATTTAAAAAAAAAAAAAGGAGATTGGGAGGTGTCCATAGCAGAGATGAGGAGAGTGGGTTGGGGAGTAGGAGGGGGTGGCCGGAGTTGGCGTCGGTGCCTCTTTTCTTGGGAAGAGGCTTTGGTGGTGGTGGAGTGTTGCATTTTGTTGGTGGAGGCTTGCAAGGCGGTGATTTGGAACAAGTTTATTCCTATTAAAGTTTTTCTTTTCGCGTGGCAGCTATTCAGTAATCGTTTGTCGACAAATTAAAATTGCTAATCGTTTGTTTTGTGTACGGGTGGTTGCGATTGACGCAATACGGAAGCGTGAAGGAAAAGCAAGCGCTAATCCTATAATAAAACACAGGTTCGCAAGCGACAAACCTGTTAGATAAGGCTCTGGAATCCACCAGATTTTTGGAATCCACCAGAAAGAGTAACTAATCTAGAATCCACTAGACTTCCGGAATCCACCAGAAAGAGTAATTTGGAATCCACCAAATTTGAGAAAAATCTCTGTATTTTATTAAATCAAAAGGTTGCCTTCAAGGCTACAATAATTTAGTTTAAATAGAAGTGAAAAATAAAATTAATAAATCTCCTAAAAGATTGTAAAAATAAAAACAACAAACCTAGCTAAATAAAAATTACAAATCTACCTAAAATATAAAAAATAACTAACCTAGGTGAAATATAAAAATAAGAAATCAACCTAAAATATAATAAAACTAAATCTAACTAAAATAATAATATATAGAAGAAATCCTCTTACATCAGCGATAAAATTGAAACTGCTAATCACTTGTTTTTTGGATGTGATTCTTTTGGTGCTATTTGGTACAAGGTCCCTCCTTGGCTTTGAATTTCTTTGGTTCTTCCCATTGGCATTGTTCCTCATGCAACTCAATTTGGTGGCTCTTACTTGTTTGGGAAGGACGTTGACTTAGTTATGGTTTTGTTTGGATGGCATGTTGTTGGTCTATCTGAAAGGCGCCTAATGATTGTTTACTCAAGAATAGGGTGGTGTCTCTTGAGACTTTGATTGGTAAGATTAAAGTTTTGTCTTGGTGGTGGTTGAAAGTTAGAAAGAAAGAAAAAAAAAGGATGGGTGTGTATTTGATCTTAATCATTGGTAGATTAATCCTTTAGGGTGTTTAAGATCTTATTATATAATATTTTTTTTAACTCTTTCTGAGTTTTTCTTATATTTATACCTTTTAGAACATCTTGTGCATTTTGATATAATTTTCTTTAGCCTCTTCAAAAAAAATGGTTATTATCAACTGTTATAAATGCATAATGTGATTAATTGACTAAGAAATAGTGTATACAATAGTATTAAGGCTAAAATACACTTTTGACCTTCAAACTTTCACAGTTTTCGAATTTTGACCCCTTGACTTTCAACATAGCATTTTTTATCCTTTGTTTTTATCCCTATTACATAAGGCTAATTTGGTCGAGCCAATGCATACCTAGAAAATCACTTAGTGACTCACTTGTCACATCACTAAAACATGCCACATATACAATTATGTAGGAAACTTAAAAATAAATATAAAATAAGACTACAATGAACCAACGAAGAATCCACCATGGCCAACGAAATCTTAATACCACTAGACAATCTCCTCCCCGGAGAAATCAAAGCTCTTCTAGAGTTAGACGAATGTTGTTTCCTCACAATAGGAGACAATTGTCGATACCTAGAAGGAACAATAATTACAGCCTCATGCAAAACCCTCCAATTTTCAACCTTAGAAGAAACTAAGCTCAAAATCACACATTTCAATGACACAGGATCGAGAACAAGACATCTTCCATTTTCTAGCTAGAGAAGGATCTCTCTCTCAGCAGAAAGTACTTTATTAAGCTTTCAAGCAAACTGTGATCTCTTCGCAATTGCGAAAAGTTGCTAGAGATGAAAATCTCTACGGCACCCAGTGGCTTCGCCACTAGGGGTCGCCATGGTCCCCCCACCCCCACCCCCACCCCTACCCATCGAAGGGAGTACTATATATTTATTGGGTCTTTGTCATTTATGGTAAAAAAAACAATTGTGCAACCATGAGGTAAGTTTGGAGTGAAACTTGTTATAGCTAGGCTCTTGAGTTATTGTGTTCATGTTTGGTTAGTAATTGTGGTTTCTTGTCTTTGTTGGTCGTTTTGGTATGTGAAGTGTGTGTATTATTTTGTTCATAGTGTTAGAACTAGTTCATAGTGTTAGAACTAATTCATAGTGCTAAAATGAGTTTTGTATTGGTTTTTATCTAATAGCATATGTTGTGAATTCGGACCAAAAACCACACCAATAAAACCTTTGATGTGTGGAACAAATGCATTGAAGCAACCAAATCAAAATGAATGAGAATGAGCAATAAATCAACAAAAGCTAGAACTACCAAAAACGATAAAGAGCACGAATAAATTGTTATTGCTCCTATCTTCACTTTCCACAATTCCAAATTGTCTCCGAAAAGTCATTCGATAACCCATTTTGAACCCATGGTACTTAATCCGTTTAACCCTTTGCCCCACGGTGGGCGCCAATTATTTCAAATTGAATCACACCAACATAAAACATGTTGTGTACTTTGTCTTGCCTTTGAATATTCCTTTTATGTTCTTAAATTTCTTATATATGTAGTAGTTTTTATAAAAAAACAAAATACATTTTATATATACTAAATTATACGTTTTAGACTTGGTTGCCTGTTTTATTCCTGGCTCTGCCTCTTATGTCGCTCGTAAATTTTCTCGATTAGCAAGTAGTTGTCGAGAATTGTTCAATTTATGTATTTGTTGTTGCTGATGATGTAGTTGTGGTTGTTCATTGCAAATTTAACATAATGTAAATGTTAACTAAAATAGCTTATCATGTTAACAACAACAACAAAAAAAAACGTGCTCAATTAGATTAAAATATTATATATAGTCTCTAATTTTAAAATAGTGGTGCTATTATTACACGGGTCAAACATCTGATTACCTCAAAGAAGATTAAAAATATAAACCTGTTGGTTCAATTATAGGCGAAGCAATAGTAATTTAGTGCAGGATTTCTTAAGGTATTTTCGGTTGATTGCAAATTGCAATTCAATTTTCTCAAATGACAATAACTTATGCCAAAATAACATGTCATGATATCATAATCCCACCCACTAAAACGCTCTCCCTTATCTTGATTTCATCAATCCTCCTCATGAAACCCCCTAATAATCTTCTTTTCATAGTCCTTGACTTCACCACCATCTTGTCATTTGAAAAAAGCTACACCCCTCCTTTTCATCTACATATACAAATTAGATTGTCAACATAAGAATCAACACCAAATGTTCTCTAATATAAATCCCGGCCTAAACTAGAAATTACATGGAAAACAAACCACACTCATAAGATCTATGATTTGGACATGTGGGGCTTCATCATCCAATACGCCCTAGTTTCAAAATATGCAAAAGTGTTCTCATTTGAAACATTTGACCCCTAGTCATCTACTAATATGTGAGCTGTAATGGGATGTGATGACAATTTTAGCAAGTGAACTAAATTCGTCGTTAAGTAATAAAATTTATAAGATTCGTATCCACATGGATTGTTCTTATTTCAACGAAACAATTCAATGAATTTAGGATTAATTAATAAATTGCAAAGGGGGGTTTTTAGATTGATTTGTAGTAACAATGACAATAATTAAAATTGCAAGAAAGTTGAAAAGTGAACTTTTATGAGAGAAAGACGATTAGGAATTATTTTGAATCCTCTCTTTATCCCTATCTGGTACTCTAGGTTCTAGCCCTCAACAATGAAATTCTTATAATTACGACAATATAACAAAATAGACCGAGTCCAATTCCTTGGCTCATCGATCCCATTTATCTAATAAAGTACCCTAATTCCTTAGGCGAAACTAATATTATCAAAAGCTTTAACGAACGTTATATTAACAATCATGCCAATTAATTTTATATTCCTATAGCAATTACGATTGACAAACAATTAATCTAGTTCCAGTATAAACCCTAGGGTCAATAGTGATTTATAACTTAAAATCAATTCGAAAGTGATCAATTAACGAAAAGCAATAAACACGAGATTAACTGAATAATTATAAGTTTTCATTGAATAAACTAGAACACATAGTTACATGGCTCAGATAGTTTCAAAGAGAATCATCTATAATTCCTAATCTAATGAGATTAGTTACTCATAATAATAATTGACATAACAAAAGAGTTAAGAAAATTATACATGAATAACCGATGAAGACCGCAACGGCGAAACCCTTGAATTTTCTTCTCTTCACTGCCGCTGCCGCACGTATTTTCTCTCCAAGAAGTAATAATCCTATTTCTCATAAGAAATAATATTTATATGCTGTCCCTAAAGCAGATTAATTGTGCCACTATATATATGCAAGTAAATCGCGTCCCTGTTGGCAACAAATGTGAGTCCCTCCAAGCTGGCTGTGTGGCTGATGTCATTAAAAGTGGGGATGACGTCAGGCTGGGGCGCGAGAAAAACAGAACTGCAAGCTTTGAATCAGTTCAAACTCTTGAAATATTTTCCAAGTCTTTTTCTTTCTCCTTATTCTTCAAACTCTTTTATATATCAATTTCTTCATAAATTCTTCTCTGTTATCTTGCAATACTCCTAAAAATTAACTAAAATACTATAAAAAAATAATTAAAAATACTCAAATGACTGAATGTCATCAGGATGTCCCACATGAATGTGATGTAGGCTATTGACACTAAGAATTACATTATCTAATCAATGAACAAACGTAGTTGAGGGAATCCAATTTCCACAAATGAGTTTTTTTTTATATATCTAAATAAGTGAAATTCTTTTAAATTTGAACGTCAACTCATAAACATTGCATGTTTCTATCAATTCATGAGTTGTATTTATAAGCACTCTGTTGGGATTTGCCTTCCAATAGATACAGAAAATAGGTCCTGGAGCTACCCCTGGCGCGAGGCGTAGCTAAAGCTGCGCAGGGCGTAGCTAGAGCTGCGCAGGGCGCAATGTTTGTGCAGTTTGGGGTGTGTCTGGCTTGTGGCTGCGCCTAGTGTAGCGTGCATCCATATAAAGTTGTTTCTTCATTTTATGCACGATTAAGGGAAAAAGGGGGGCGGAAATTAGGATTCTTCACGAACATAAAGGCTAGGTTTTAATAGAGAGAAAGTGGAGAGGAATTTAGGGTTTTTCACCAACAACAAGGCTAGGGTGTTATAGAGGGTTTCTCTTGAGTCATCTCTAGTGTTGGGGGAACCATTGTAAAGCCTTGGAAACACTTATTGATTGAATCTCTTGGTCACGGGGAGAGATTCGGGAAAATTGTAGAATTAGGAAAACTCTACTTCTTGTAACTCTTTGTGTTAGAATCTTTTATAATTAAGAACAAAGTTTGATAGTGGAACGGAGAGCTGCTCTCTCCCCCAAAATAGGTTGTTTTAACCGAACTCGGTAAACAAATTTATCTGTGTTCTTTATCGTTTTCATAGTTTTAGCTTTTGTGTGATTAATTGCTTATTCCTAATTGTTTGGTTGCTTTATTCATTTGCTCTGCACACTAAAGGATTATTGGTGTGGTTTTTTCAGATTCACAACAGACTCCACAATTGAGATTTCTAATATGAAAATACTAATCAGTGCCTTTGAAGATACTAGTTAAGAAAAATGAAAAGGTTTTGAAATTTGTATATTCTACTTTTTGAAAATATGAAAAATGTTTGTTTTAATGTAAAATTTCCTTCTTTTAACTTTCTTAACTAGTGTTCAGGAGAGCCTGGCCTTTTATAATATGCTAAAATTGCACATTTACAATAGTTAAATGACCATTTATTTGTGCAGCACGATTTTTCTTGAGATTTATTTAATTTGAATAGGACTTGAATAGAATTGATTTTTAATCATATGTGATAACTTAATAATAATACAGTAGAAATGGAAAAATGATGATTAAAATTAAATGAAGAGATTAAAGCCCACGTGAAGATAATAATTCAAAATAATACTAGTAGTAAGTCATGAGATTGATGAAGTTGGTCTAAGTGGCTAACTAGTTCATTTCAAAGTTTGACTCAAACAGTTGATGACAATATTGTTGTTGTGCTGTTTTCTACTCCAACATATTCAGTTAAATTTCTAGAAATCCCACCAACTTCCTTAATTAGGTTATTTCCTTCCTCTTTCCTTTATCTTCTTTTCCTCATAAAATATAGCCGCTAAATGCTAACCGTGTAGAACAATATCCATGTATTCATGTTATTAATTTGTTAATTTAGTTTCCTTTTGACAAAGCACGAGTACACTGACACAAACATAAAACACAATACCTACATATTGATATATCGATCATCGACAATCACACATGTACTAGTGTACGATGATGTTGAACACATGCAAGCATATTAAATATCATATAAGATACATGTTCGATCTGAAGTATCGGTATTATATATATATATATATATATATATATATATATATATATATATATATATATATATATAACTTTTGAGCATGTAATTATATTTGGTATCTTGAACCTTAGCTTGCCAATGTGCTGTTAAGTCTATGTTTCGTAGATGCAGCTGTGGTCTGGTCATAATACAAATAGCTTAGCCTAATCTGGCGGCAAAGCCTCACCACACACTTGTTTTGAACACAATTTGATAAGTAATTTATCATTTTTTATTTACAAAAAGCAGCATATCCAATGTCATGCATGCCCCACGTTAATAATCCACAAAATGTCATCTTAAGGAGACCAAATCTTGCTTCACCAATCCAACATTAACGAGGGCTATTTTGAATACTACATCCACAATAAAATGAATTCTATAAAATTCACCCTTAGTTTCTTTTTCTTTCTCTACCACAAAACACGTGTAAAGAATCAAACATGTGTGGTCCAAGTAAAACTCATTTTCGTTATGCATATGTTTGGTTTTGCCATTAAAAAAATATATTTTGAATAATTAATTTCGTAAAATTGATTCTAATTAAAATTAAATAATAATTTTTTTTGATACATTTAATATAAAGTGAGTTAAATAATAAATTTGAGTATAAAAATCAATTATAAAATAATTTTAAATTTCATGTAGAATCATTTTAAAGGAAAAATTAATTAAACTCTAAAAAAATCTCACAAGTCAAAACCGATTCAACACTTTTAGAAACTTTTATAAATGAAATCAAACATACGCCGAGTTTTATTTTTTTGTCATGTGTATATATGAAAATTTATCATCTAACAAAAACAACCTTTAAAATTGTGTTAGTACAACAGTTCTAATTAAGAAGAATAAAGATATAAAAATGCAAATAGTAAAATACATAACGTTTGATCGGTAACAAAATTCTTTCAATTTTATTTATATCTTCAACTGCAGAATGATTATTTTATCATTTTACGGTGTACAATTTATATTTAAATATTACGATTCAAATATTACCATAAAAGCCTCTACTCTCAACCCAAATAAACATTTGGGTCTAACTCAAAAGTTATGTCTCTTCTCTTGCTTCCCTCAATTGAGCATTAATACTATGGTCTAGACTTTCAAAATTCAAAAGTTTTTCAAAATTCAAAAGTCTTAGTAATTAGGCACGAACAATATTGAGAACCTAAAAAAAAAACTGCATAAAAGACCAAAGAAGTTGTTAATACGCTGTCACATGAAGATCTGGTAGCCAAAAATATGAGATTTACACACTTAAAGACAAAATATAAGGTTGCCAAAATAGTTAAGAAACTCTTTGTGTTTTGTCCACGCGTGCGGTTCACAGTGTACAAAACTATACTATGCATGTTGACTTATACACTCAAATAAGGCTAAAACAACAATCACTTCAATTAATAACGACAAAAACTGTGCCCCACAAAAGGGTCACCACTGCATTCCTTAATCCTTATCTATAAACTTTACATAGAAAGTGAAAAATTAAATATTTGGAAGAAAATTCTCCTATAGACTCCCAAAATGAAACATAATACAAACGTAAATGATCTTCAAATTTTGATCATTCAAATACAACAAAGGCTTTCATCAACCTCAAAAGATATAGAAAAACATCAGATAAACATACTAAGGATTCAAGAAAAATAGATGAAATAAAAAGAGAGAATTAAATGAACACTAAATCTATGAAGTACTAAAAACATATATATGACGATAGATACAACACTAACATTGACACGTGGATATCAGTAGCATTTTCTAAAAAAATTAACATAATTAAATGTATCAGATGTATCAATGTTGTGTTGATATCAAACATTGACGTGTGTCAGACAATAAACACGTCTATGTCCTTCGATTAGAAATGTTGATGCTGCATAGCATTAGATTGTGGATTGAAGTTTTTTCTTTTCTTTTTTTAATTGATGAATCACTGAGGATTAGGAAAATTTTCAGAAGACATCAACAATTGTTCCAAATAATCAGAACCAAGATCTTCAAACACAACACTATTATTATTGTTCCCATGATCTTTTTCTTTGTTCTTCTTGAAACCAATTTTCCTTCTCAAAGAATGTTTTCTCTTTAAAGCAACAACAGGTGAACACCCATCTTCAGAACCATCACCACAATTCATTTTCATTTCACTAAGCGATTCTCTAACAATCTCAACAGGAAAATTGAGTATTGCAGAAGAACCTCTCATGGAAAAAGCAGCTTGATCATAAGCTAAAGCAGCTTCTTCAGCACTATCAAATGTTCCTAGCCATACTCTCATTCCATTTCTAGTTGAATCCCTTATTTCAGCTGCAAATTTCCCCCATGGTCTTCTTCTAACACCTCGGTATGACTTCTCCTTCCTCGGTTCATTCTCTTCGGAACTTACCTCTTCTTCCTTTACTCTTGTACTGGAAGAATATTGATTGTTGAGGTTATTGTTTGCATCGTTGATCATACCGTAGAGAAGCATCTCTTCAGGATCGTTTTCGTTGAAAGGAAGATAATCGAATTCGAAGGAACTTGATTCTGAGGAGAAATCTGAAGTGGAAGAGTGTGGAATTGAGGTTGGACTTGAATCCATTTTGTAAAAACAGAGTGGAGGAAGGTGGTGCTCTGTTTTTATGCTCTGTTTTTTGCTCTGTTTTTTGGCTGTGTGTTTTTTTTTTCCCTTCAAGTTACTATGTGTATTTGTAAACCCCACTTTGTTTTTATATACTCAATTTCTCTTGTGATAGTAAAATGGTAAGAGTCGCCACAAAAGCGAATGGGATAGAAGTGAAAAATCTCATGGTGAAAGCAACAATGAACTAAATAGTCTATTTGGATAATTGTTATATGGTTAGTGCTAACCAGTGACTCGGAGCACTAGTTAATGAATAAAATGAGAAATAAAAGAAAATATATATATTGAAAAAATAAAATTTAAATTTTTAAAGTGTTTGACTTTACAACTTTTAGAATTTTTTTATAAATTTGCACTCTTAACTAGTATTAACATTTGCCTTCTTGTATAGCCACAAATACAAATCATAGTTACACACAAAATATATATAGACTAAATTATCAATTTGATTTTCGATTTTATAAGTCACTTTAAGAAAAAGTAATATGAATAAAATCAAAGGAGATAGAATTTTTTTTTGAAATATTCATTAAGTCAGAGATATATTAAAAAACATTTTACAAAATCATAGACCAATCTACTAATTTACTCAACATATATTTATCAATATTTTCAACAACAATAATTGTAAAATTGATTTTTTTTTTTCTCTTTCTATTTTTCTCTAATTGTGGTGTGTGCACTTGAACATTTTATTTTGTGGCTGTGACCACACGAGTATTACTCATCTTATTTCTTTTGTTACATTGGTCATCATTGTATATTCTAAGTATTTCTTTTGGTGAATGTATATTCTAAGTATCTCTTGATATTATAGTAAAAGTATCTTTTGGGAGCTTTGCTCCCTACTTGTCACCCAAAAAAATAGTATATTCTAATTTATATTTTTTTTGGTATGGTGTATATTCTAGTTTCTTAGTAGTATCAATATGGTGTGGATAGTTCAGTGATAATTCAAATTAGAATGTATTGTGTATTTCTTCTCTTCCTAAATACTAAATAACAAGTTTTATTTTATGTCTCTTGCTAATACATGTCTTAAAAATACTTTAAGAGCACATATTAAGATATATAAAAATAAAAGTTTACAATAAAAAAAAATGATATTTTAATTTTTAAAAAGATAAATGTGTCGACTTTAAAACAAATTTTCTTTATTTTTTTGACAAATCAAATTTTTTTTATTGAGTATCTAAACATGTGCCCTCAACTTTCTCCTAACTTTTTTTATGTTTGATTTTCACCACCACTTTAATCTGGTTCAGGGATTGGTTATAACATCAAGTGATTTCAGCTCTCTCTCTCTCTCGATCGCAGTTGCAGGGATTGAACAACGGTCCTCCCTACCAAGTTAAACGTCAATCACCACTAAACCAACTAACGACTTTCTCTTTACTTTATTTATTAGGGAAAAAACATAGAATTAAGTTAGTTATATATTCAATGTATTGCCGACATTAATTGCGTAAGATTTTAACTCTACCTTTGTCATATTTTAGAGGATTAACCTCTTTCGCCTTAACTCAATCCCCTTTAGTTGGTTACAAAAGTTTGGTATGATAATTAATCCTTTGAAAGAGACTATTTTTATACCATTAATTTGTGCCACCTTTGTAAGAATATGCTTGATGTGTACCAGTATCAAACATATATAAGTATATGAGGCCACAATTGAGGTAACAAATCATAAGCTTGCATATACAATGCCCGGTGTACAGAGATCAGAGGAGTAGTTGTGACATGAGATAAAATCTTTGCATCCACTAGATAGAAGATATTTGAGTACTATGAACCAAGTAATTAATAAATTAAAAAAGTTGTGATTCATATTAATAAAGAAATAAAGAAATGTATGGACAAGAAAGTTAAAAATCTACTACTGCTAATATAATATTATAGAGACATATTAATAAGACATTTTTGAATATGACTCTGCTATTTGAAAACTCACTAAATCTAGAAAGTCATTCAATTATGATGTCCGTCAAATAGAGGCTTAACATTTACTCATCTTAGTTTTCATATACAACTGATAAGAAAAATACTAAACAATGTTTTCGGAGTACCAGTTAAATATATTAATATGAAAATTTTACCTTAAAACTTATGCATTTAACACATTAAAAATATAAAAAGTCACCTTTCTACCATTAATTTTATCTTTTAATTTTCTTTTGTAGTGTGCTTAATAAGTATCTCAGGAGTGCTGTTTAGCATGAGTCGATAATTTGATGGTATTTACCTAATAATTAAGGAAATATTTTAATGAAAAAAAAATCTCACTTTTTTTTGGGTTACCATGATATTGATACGAAATTTCCACCACTGCTAGCGAGATAATTAATCTTCGTCATGAAACCTGTGGGGCACACGAGGTGAGTTCTCCTCTCCCAACCGAATTTTCTCCATACACATGAGTCAGGAATCGAACCTCTGACCACATGTTTTAGGCAATTAATACCCTTATCACTAGAACCAATTTGTTGTTGGTAACAAAAAAAAATCTCACTCTAATTGCTTAAAATTGAAAAAAATAGAATATATAATTTTTTTATTATATTTTTTAACTCTTTGGTTCCTAAAAAAAGTGAGATAATTCTGCGAGGTAAATAAAAAATTTAGAACATATAGTTGCTCAAAAAGAAAAAATAAACAAGTAATTTATCCGAGTCATAAATCAATTTAATTACAACCAATTCCTCTATCAAAGACTTTTTTAAATCACACTTTTTTTCTAATTGGAGTAAAATATCTTTAATATTTATTATTTAAAACTAAGAAGTCGAGGTTTAGTTTGATAAATTTTATTAAATTATCTACATCCATTTTTCTAATTTATTTTTTAATCGGACAGTTTAAAAATGAGTAAACTGCCAAATATTTCCTGAAATTTTAAAATTCGTTAAATACCCCCCTGAAATCGTAAAACGTCAATCAAATTACCCCCTGACGTGGACTTTGACTGGTAGTGCCAAGGGGCAATTTGATTGACTTTTTATAATTTCAGGAGAGTATTTGCTTATTTCCAAATTTCAGGAGGGGTATTTGACAGTTTACTCGTTCAAAATTAATATTTATTAGTTCATTAATTATAGGAAAAATAATACATCAATAGCCATTTTCGTATATTTGTCCCACCACTCTTCTTGTCCTAAAAGTGGAGAATGGATCCTTTCAAGTGGGAAAAAACTCTAGGAAATAATGTGATATCTAGACCACTGAGTTGTAAATATAAAATAATATTTAAGTTTAGAAAAATGAAGAAAAATTAATTGAAATTCGAAATGTGAAAATTGAAGAAAATTGAGAAAAAATAAATTGAGAGATCCATGCTCCTAAAAATGATAGGGAAAATACATAAAATTTTTTTGGAAAAGTGGGGTCTGCAAATTGGCACTGATACTTGGTAACACACGTGGGTCAATTAGATGGATCAAGATGGCGGCCAGGTCACAAATGCATTCTCTCAGAGTCTAGGTAACCTCATTATTTTGCATCACTTTTGTAGTTTTGCGTCTGTTTTGTTTTTTTTAGGAGTACATAATTTTGTGTTGTTTTTTAATAGACCAAATAACAAAAATTATTAATATAAACTCACATATGTGGAAAAATTGATATTTGAACCCCGGCATAAAATCTGAACAAAACAATTTTAATATTTTTATAAGTTAAAATATGATTTGTGGACACTTGGTGTTGTTTTTTGTAATGCATATATAAAATTAAAAAATTATTTTAGTGATATTTTATGATAAAAGTTTATTGAGCGTTTGTAAAGTTAGAAGTTTTTTAGAAGAATTTAATTTATATGTACCGTCAGTGTAAATTATTTTACACATACATCCAATAATATACCGACACATCATGTATGGTATTTAAAAACACATGATGTGTCACATTCATTAAATAATGTGACAACGCACCATTAGATGTATGTGTAAAAAATCTTTACACCGACAGTGTACAACAATTAAACTCTTTTTAGAAAAACAAAATTATATTCAATTGCTACACAAAGTGTTTAATTCCTATAAAATTTGACTTTATTTCCCATTTTGTTCTTCTATTACTATTCTGTCTGCCATGAAATAAAGCAAAATGAGTAAAATATATATGTATGGTAGAAACACCGAAACAAATATATTTGTTTTTCTAATTTCTTATATTTTGGTTTGAATGGAGTATGATATGATGCAAAAATGTAATTATATCTTACAATATAAATTACTAATAACAACATCGAAAAGATGATACATCATTCTCTAAAAACATTGTGTTTTTAAAGCACATTGAATTTTAATGTGTTTAATGTGTACAAGTTAATTAAATTAGAGAAAAAAATATATATGCACTGACAGTGTAAAATAATTTTATACTATCAACCATGTTTTCCGCCACATCACTCTACTAAACCTCACTTTCTTAATATGATGTGAAAGAATATTTTTTTCTTATTGGTTATCAGTGTAAAATTAATTTACACCGCCGACTACCCCACATAAGAATATGAAGTATAAACATGCGGATTTATAGAAAAAATTACTCTTTAGTAAAAAAACTTTGCAAAAGAGTGTATGAATACTAAATAGACGTTGTAGAGCTAAAATGTTATAGTAATTTTTGCCCGATAATTAAGTAGCTGATTTATCGATGGGAATTTTCAGGCCTTCTAAATTTTGGTTGAAAGAGGTTCACGTTTCATGTGAAAGGTTTTGGGTAAAGTATATTGCTGCATGAAAATGGATTAGACTTCCTAAGTGAATACCAAATTGAAAATGACCTTTAATTAATTTAATTTATCTTAATCCATCATATGGTTGAATTTTCTTCGGAAATTGTTTGAGTGTGCCAAAAGAAGTCACATCTTTTGCATACAAAAGCTTTTCTTTCATAGCTAGAAATTGGTGCATTGAATGGTCTTTAGTTTAGATGCATGCCCCTTTAAACTTGTTTCTAAATCACCAAAATTAAAATTTTGGTTAAATGTTTATAAAGTCCTCCAAAAAGAATGGACACTATATAATTTTGATTATGACTTTTCCTAGCTATCACCAATATTAATTAAACCCGTCAATACGCATCTTGGGTATTGAAAGACTTTCCCTATACTTGCAGCTTCTACGAAAGCCCATATTTGCTTTTAATATACTTAGTGTCACATTCACCAATTTAATAGGACGAACAAAATAAATTAAGTCAATTTGTCAAAAAAAATAATAATTTAAGTAATTTTAGTTTGTGATGGAAAATGACTATTTTGTGTTTGGGATTGAAGGCCGAGAATGAAGTTATGGTGATAGTGGTGGTAGTTTGGTGGTTTTGATTCTTTTGATGGAGGATGGAGTGAGTTCAATGGCAAAAATTGTGAAGTTTTTAGTGGAAGAAGAGACTTTAACATTTTCATAATTTTTTTTTATCACAATCAAATTTTGTTATTATCAAAATAGTTCCTGCATATGTGCATGGTATATGGAAGGATATGTCACCATTTAATGTTACATGTCAGCGTGTCTAACGGTCAAATTTGATGTCTGACAAATTTAAGGATGATTTAGCTATTTCGAAAAATTGAAGGACGAAATTGATTGACAGGTACAAATTTGAAGACAATTTACTTATTTACTCGTTTCTCAATCTTAGAATTTAGATATTAGATTCATAAAAGAGCCTTTTAATTAATATTTAGTTGTAGTTTTGGTTTCATATTTCAACAATTTTTGGAATTTGATCCCCTATTTCTAAATCAACAATTTTAGTTCTCCTAATTATTAGTTGTCATACTACAAAAAGGAAAAAATATTTTCGACCAACCTTTCCTCGGAAATTAGCATCCTCATAAATTTATGAGAAATTTTCCTGGCAAATCGATGTTCAAATTTAAACTAAAAGAGGTGTCTATATTTAGTGCCTGACACACTTTGCTATGCTCTATAACCCTTCTTCCGTGACTATGAGTTATACTTAACAATCTCCACCTCGATGAATATAAAACCCCTATGAAGATTTCTTGCACGACTTGCACATCCTGGCAACTAAGGGGTAAACCTCTCACTTAACACTGAGAAACATGTAAAAAGTTCAAGCATTGCATGAACTTTTCACTAGTGACTGACTTTGGTAGGCATATAATTTGTATTCTCTGAAGTGTGAACTTTGATCAGTGCATTTCAACACATATTTTCCGGTTTTATACTTTGACATAGTGGAATTTTCCAGCCCAATATTAGCATTTTAACATGTTTCCAAACTTTCAATCATAATTAAGCTCTAACTTATTTTTTTTTATTAATTTTGGGAATTATTTGCATATTAACCCCTGATAACTCTACAAGCCATAACTTGGGTTGCGTTTATCTGATGAAGTGTTTGAGAACTTGTTGAAAAGCCATAAAGCAGAGCTTCAACTTTCATGTTGAACCCTTAAAAAAAAAAAACTTTAATGTTGAACCTGAAGCCCAATTCAAAAATCCCATTGGTCCGAAATGCGAATTACTTAAGCAGTAAGGCGGACTACGAGTTTTGGATCCCTTAATCATTTTTATTGGACTAATTAGTGTCTATCTTGTGTCATGTCTTGTTCCAAACTCTCTTACTTAACGGATTTGAGGTCACTTAATCACTTAATTATTTTTAATACAAGTTTTTATTTTTAGTTTCTTTTAACTAGTGTATGTTAGCGTTAGCATTTGTACTAAGATAAAAGGGGAATGGAGTCCACATATTCAAGGGATATATCTATTTGGCAAAAATAGCTTATGGCTGATAAGTTAGCTAATAGCTTATGGCTGATGGTTGATGGCTGATGACTGATGGCTGATAGCTTCTAGCTTATAAGCTGATTGAAGTGTTTGATAAAATTAGCGGTTCAACTTACTGATAAATATAAAATGACATAAAAGGACATCTTTAATTCAATAATTTTTTTTATCAAATTAATACTATTTAAGATACTTATAATTTAATATTTTAAGTTTATTTTATTTTTTGGGTACAATATTTTAAGTTTATTAATTCAATAAATATATTTTTCAAATATTATTATTAAACTAATTTTTATATGCTGATTTTTTTTTAAAAAAATAACGTTGAAACATGTATTTACTTATTTTATTTTAAATTCTAATGATAATAAATTATAAAGGGTAAATGTGGATTTTAGTTAAAATAATAAGGATAAAAGAGGAAGAAAAAAATGAAAAGGTAGAAGCTATAAGCTCAGAAGCTACTTGAAATATATTCTGAAAAAGAAGCTATAAGTCAATAAAATAAGCTAAAAGCTCTTTCTGAAAAGACTATAACCAAACAGATCTTTTAACTTATAAGTCATAAAATAAAAGGTAAAAACTAACGTTTTAGCTTGTCAAACAGACCCATGAACTAGTAAGTTAGTAACGTTACTCTTCAAAGGGTCCAAAATCACGTACGTGACCAAGGAGATGATATAACCCAATCAACATCCCAACCATTTGACTAATTTATTAGGCAAGAAGGACGCCACAGACAGGTTCATGGAACATAGTCTAATTTTTCTATTTCCTATTTCCTACGACGAGTCCTTTTATTTAACCCCACTAAAATTTTCAACTGTTATATATTATCCACACACACTCCCGTATCCGATTAATTGCTACTTATACTACACGTGCTACTTATACTACACGATTAATTGCTTCATAATATTGCCCCGTTTTCTTTTGTAAATAAACGTGCTCCATACCTGGCAGCTGGGGTTGATTGAACTACAAAGAACAAAAAAAAAAAAAGAGAAAAAGTGTTATATGAATGGTCAAGATTATGGCAGCATGAAAAACATATGAGGTAAAATGCTAGGGAGGATCCAAATTAAATCCCAACCAGCGTGATGTTGTACGCCATCGAGTTAAAAAACACTAATTGTTCTCCTTCTTCTTAATTGTGCCCGGTGGCGTAGCCAGGAACCTAGAATACGGGGTGCAAAGAATTTTACCTCAAGAAATTTTTGCTTCAAAACGTCTCTTATATTCTAATTAGAATTTTTTTTTAATGAGAAACTTTTATTGAGAATCACTTAAAATTAACAAATATTGCATTATGCATAAGTTTATCTACTATTAAATTATAATAAGTCTCGTCATTAGATTAAATGGGAAGTCATGAGACATATTGAACCAACGGTGGAAAAAAAATTATGCATAGTGCAAGACTTATTGTTCATAAAAAATATACACATATAAAGCGTACAAATTTTAGTAGTGAGATGTTTAAGTAGAGTAATATGGATGAAGTCTTAGATTCAAAATTTATTGAATCCAAAATTCAATATAACTAAAAATAAAAGTGTACAAATTTAACAAATAATTGATAAGATTAAAGCCAAAAATACCTGTCAAACAAAAATTAAAAACAATATATAATATTCTTCTACATATTATGTTTGTGTTCAATGTAATTATAGCACACAAACCCTGTACAGAAAAATAAAATAAACACACAACAATTGGCCCACAGTCAAAAATAAAAACAACCGGCCCACATGGTAGTAATAAGTCCTAAATAAAATACTACTCCTTATCATCATCTTCCTGATGCCGCCGCTCTCACTTCTTTTTGCATTATGTTTTCTTTCTAGCAGCTTTCTGCACATTAGTTTTTTATTTCTTTTATCTGCATTTTCTCCATTTCTCTTCTCTTGTGTTTTGTTTTCTTTGATGGGTGTAAAGTTAAAATTTCAGAGAGTTCAAGGTTCAAAATACACCAAAATATATGAACAAATTTACAAGTTCAAAGGGTTCAATTGAACCTCCTCACTCCAACGTAGCTACGCCCCTGATTGTGCCCTAAACTCTCCATTTTTATCAAAAATATTTTTAAATAGGGTAAAATTTTATCAGAAGTTATTGACTAAATATAATTTTTAATGTGAGCAATGTAGAGGAGAAGATTAGTAATTCCCAAAAATATTCGTATCAACATCAAAATAAGTGCCAAAGTTTAGTCTTATGTGGGCTACACCCTTTTTTGGGTTGATCAATATACTTTATTTATATCAATTTTTTTAAAAGAAAACATAATTTACTATTCTTTTAATTTTTCAATTAAATAATTTTTTTTAAAATATTTAAATTTAAATTAAAGTTTAATGCATGCATGTAGACATAACTATATTGTTAGATATTTGACAAGTGACAAGTAATAAATTTTTTGTATCCACATAAATTAAGACTAATTTTAAAACATGTAGTATTCTTAGTTCTACTCAGGTGATAAATGGGGGAGGTTGATTTGAGATTTGTTAATTGTTATGAACTTTATAAAAACAATTTGTATGTAATTGACGATAAATACAATGTTTTAAAATTCGGATCAATGATCGACTATATATGCCAAAACATTGGATCATTGTTTGAATTTTTCTATTATACCCTTAACTATTTATTATTCTCTCTGCTTTTAATTTTTCAATTTATTTTTTCTTAATTATAAATGAAGGACAATTTTGTAAATCAATCTATAATTTTCTTTTTCTATACAACATTAATTACATTTCTTAGTATGCGTAAAAGTGTCAAAGTGACATATATTGTGGTTTGGTGGGTAGTAGGGGTGGCAAAGTGGGCATGCCCGCCCCGTTTAGGCCCGCCCCGTTTAAGCCCGCCCAAAAGCGGGGCGGGGCGGGGCGGGGAAACTTAGGTGTCCGGGTTCAACAACTCAAGCCCGCCCGTTTATTGGCGAGTTGGCGGGTTGGCGGGCCGGCCCGCCAAATACTCTTTTTTTTTTTTTTTTTTAACTATTTGAATTATAAATTCACAATTCTTACCTCCTAGTTGATGTTAAAAAAAATACTAGCACTTACAATTACCCTTAATTAAACTAATACTTACAATTACCCTTAATTAAACTAAAAGAAACATCAACTAAGTTAATAAATAATTCATTACAATATAAGATAAAAGGATAAATACTAGCAAGTGATAATTCTCATTTGAAACAAGCAAACAAGCTGGAAGTCAATTTGTGGGTAGACGAAGTAGCGGAAGATGTAATGCTTGTGGGAGTTGTGGTAGATGAATTAGGAATGGAAGAATAATTCTCAAAGAGACCGTACAATTTCTTCTTAACTTCTTCCATTTTACATTTAGAAGTAAGTGGATCAACAACAAAATTCCAAAGTAGAAAGTTTTATCCTTGGGTCAAGAACCGCTCCTAGAGCAAGCACCACACTATTTTCAATAAAAGTAAAAAAATATAAAAAAATTAAAAAGCCCGCGGGCTAACCCGCCCCGCCCCACCCCGCCCCGTTATTTAGGCGGGTTAGGCGGGGGCGGGCCACCTTAAGGTAGCGAGCCGAAAACCTCAGCCCGGCCCGCCAAAAATGGTGGGTCAAATGGGTCGGCCCGGCGGGCCTGACCCGTTTTGCCACCCCTAGTGGGTAGGCATGGCAATGGGGTGGGGACGGATTTTGTCCTCCCCAAACCCATCCCAAATTCGAGCGGGGATAAAAATGATAACCTCAAACCCATACCCAACGGGAATCGAGTATCCCCATCGGATTTCGGGTATCCCTATTACGTCTCTTTTCAGGTGAATTTAGATTGTATTTTAGTATTTTTTTATTAAAAAAAAGTTAAATGTCCAAATTTATTTTCTCTCAACAATATTTTTTTAAATAAAGAAAAAATTAAAAAGAGGAAATGGTTTGTTTAATACTCAAATTAAAAATAAAAAATAAATATATGAATTTAATTTAAGATATTGTTTAAACGCTTCTAATTTAAAGAGGTGAAATCTAATTTTTAGTATAAGCGAGGCGGGTTCGGGTGGCTATCAATGTACCCATTATCCGTCTCAAACCCATCTTTTGAAATCGGGGAAAACTCAAACACGACTCAAACCCAGTCAACTCGGGTTTTCCTCGTCAAAGCGGGTATGGTTTAGGCGGGTACTCGCAGATATGAGTTTTATTGTCATGCCTAATGGTGGGAGTAATATATTATGCAGTTCATTTGACTTGTTTGCGTCTGGGTTGTGTGAACGAAAGAAATCATAGATTATTCAGAGGCTCAACAAACACTTCTCATCAATTGTTGGATAAGATCAAACCGTTTTCCTATAGATGATTGAAAACGACGAGTGTGACTTTTAGTCTGAAACTACCATAGCTGGTGGTCTAATCTTTGCTTTGTTTGTGTTTTCCTTGACACTTTGTAAATATTTGTAGTCTATCTCGATACACCTTGTGTTGAGGAAACTGTTTTATTAATATAGGGGAGGGATCAAATTACACCGGTGTAACATTTGAGTAATGTTACACCGCTCAATAACGCTTCAACGAAAATTTTTACAAAATTCACCGTTGGATTGAAAGTTTATATCATTTAGATCATCCATGTTCAATTTAAAAAAAATCTAAAATCGTTTGATATGTTATTGAGACCAATCAAAATTAACACTTTTATATATATATATATATATATATATATATATATATATATATATATATATATATATATATATATCATTTTGGCTCGTAAAAAAAAATATATATTATGTTGACAGTGTGGTGTGATGTTATCCCTGTATATTGGCATCCGGTGTTCCTCGATGGCTCGATGACTTAAAGTTGATAGATTCTGTAAGAATTTTTAATTTAACATGCTTTGAAAATGTGTCTTTAGAATCCATGAATTGAACAAATGATTCTGATGACCTAATCTCAAATGCTCTTAAATCTCATATCTATCTAGTAACTGGGCTGAAATATTGTTCTTATAAATGATATATTACGAGGCTAATGATACGGTCTTCACAAGTGGTCCACCGTAGACAAGTGGTCCACTAATTATGAATTTTACGAAATTCACTGTTAGATTGAAAGTTTATATCGTATAGATTATCCATAAATTTTTTGAAAATCATTTAATATGTTATTGAGACCTATCAAGATTTACGTTATTTAATAAACCGTTAATCTTGATTTGTCTCAATAACATATCAAATGATTTTCAATTTTTCTAAATTTTTCTATGGATGATCTATATGATATAAATTTTCAATCTAACGGTAAATTTGTAAATTTCGTATTCGTTATAATGTTATTCATGACTGGTCCACCATGAACCAGTTGATGAAGCATATTAGAATTTACCATATTACAAATATAATGCTAAAATGTAGACTAATTCTAATATGGACTTGCCTTACAAATGGTCCATGATAGACAATGAATATCAAGCTTTAGATTAACCTTTGATCCATTATTATGCCATGAGCTTTCTACACATGATTTTTCTTTCAATCACTCAATTCTCTCGTGTCAATCACTCATCCCTCTCCTGACTACTTTTTCTCTCTCTCTTTTTTTTTTATTTTTTTTTATTACCAACATTTTTCTCTCTTACTTTCAAAAAATTAAATAAATAAATTTCTCTCTTATAATATTTATAGCAAAATAAGTGCCTCATGCACCAATTAAGAAATTAGATATAGTCCTCATGAGCTTAGTTCAATTGGTAAATAACATTATATTTCTTTTTATAAATTAAAAGTATTTTCTGCGTGTAACTGTAAAGAGTAATTCACTCGAGGTGATTGCAATTCATTTAAGGGGTTGATCTCTCCAAATAAATACTTATCTACATGCATCCGTCGGGGATCAAACTCAGGACCAAATGATTAAGGGACTCAAATATCTACCACTTATGTCACACTATGTTGGTAAGGACATTACATTTTATATGTAAGAATCGGAGTTCGAACCCTAGACACCCCTATGAATTTGTGTAGTCAACCTCAAAAAATGTAAACAGTGTTATTTTCTATACACAAATTTTATATTTTAGTTTTTTTAATTAATGCTCCAATAGCACTGGTTAGCATGACTCGTATTTATGAAATAAAATATTTACATTTATAATTATTTTCCTATGATTGAAAATAATATATTTTTGTTGATTTTTTTTTTTGTAACAACTATGAATAATTTAGGTAACAATCAAATGTGTATACTCTGATCATTCAAAAGTTTAGTTGTGTACGTATATTCTATAGATAACATAGTTTTATATATTATCCCTGTGAGTATAGCTCAGTTGATTAGGACATTGCATGTAGAATGCTGAGACCGGGGTTCGAACCTCCTGGTACTATTTGATTAAAAAGTGAAATTCTAGTCACTAGATTATTTGACAAAAAAAAAAGTTTTATGTTAATTCATTTTAAAATAAATTTAAATAATTTTTTCCTATTGGATAATATATACCACTACTCAACCAAACTCTAAAGTACCTAAAGATTTACCTACTTAATCAAATTACTCCATTCGTCTCACAATAAATGACACATTTACGACAAACATTTATCTAAAAAAATTGACATTTTAAGTTTCTAATACAACATTAACTGCTTCTTTTTTTCTTCCAATTTTAACTTTATTCTCAATTTATTATTCTCTAATTTACACATTTATGACAATTGAAATACATCAATAATTTCTGGCAATATATTTTTTTCATTTATCATTTTTTATTAAAGAGTATATAATGTGAGAAGGATAGAGTAATAATTTAAAATAAGGAATATGGAAAAAATAAATAAAACTTAAATATCATCGACTCCAACAAACCAAATATGTCCACCTCCTCAGACGGCTGTTTAATCCGATTCCAACACACACTATACATACTTTTTTTACATGGTTTATATTTTTACTCATATATTAACATAAGATATATATTTTTAACTATATATAAATACAAAGTTTTTTTTTTTTTTTTGTAATTTATGCATGTCTATATTTATTTTATTCGAAGGAGTATATCCATGAGAATAATTTAACTTTTTTTCTAGTTTGTTTTTTTTTTTTTAATAAATTTATACAGTAGCATATAGTTTTACTTGTTAATTAATAGGGGGCATTTTTTTTTTAATTTATACTGCAGTTACATTTATACACATATATTAATAATCGGGATTATTTTATTTTGCAATTTTTACAGGATCTGTTTTTTATAAATATATGTGAGTTATAGTTTGACTTATATATTAATACGATGCCTATATTTTTATTAATATGTTAATACAAGGTCTTTTTTTTTTTAAATAATTTATATCGGACTGGTTAGAGTAATTGTGACTTAAAAAAAACCAGTAATAAAATAACCGCGAAGTCTCACTTGATTCTATTGAATATGATTAAGGAAGTCTAATTTTATCAGTCTGACTCATCGCGAACTCTTGCTTATAATTTTTGTAATAATTTATAATTATTAATGACAAATATTTATCTAGTTTCTTTTATGTACCAATGATAAATATTTGTCATGTAGGACTAAAAACTTATTTAATCCCATTTTATATGCAATATTTTTTTTTAGTTTATTTAATTAGTGTTCTAGGAGCACTGGTTAGCATAACTCGTATTTATAAACTAAAATATTTATAATTATTTTTGTTTGAATAAAAAAATATTATTTTTTGTTAATTTTTTTTTTAAAACAACTGTGAATAACTTAAGTAAATGTATTTAAACTTTAATCAAATGCGAACGCTCTGATGATTTGAAATTTAGTTAAGTACTTGTATTCTATAGACAAAATCCAATGTCATGTCATGTTATAGTTTTATATTAATTCATTTTAAAATAATTTTAAATAAATTTTGTCTACTCAATATCACTATTCAACCAAACTCTAAGGTCCATAAAAATTTACCTTAATCAAATTACACCCTCCATCTCACAATAATCGACACATTTACAACAAAAGTTTATCTAAAAAAATTGACACTCTAAGTTTCTAATACAACATTAATTATTATGAGATGGAAGGAGAAATTTTATTATGGATTATAAGGTGTGATTTCACTTTTAACCGAATTTTCTCTATACGTATGAGTTAGGAATCGAACTATTGACCACATACTTAAGAGGACCAAAAATCTTACCAATTTGATCCATTCATTGTTAATAACAACGTATAAATTAACTATGAGTTCTTAAGTTTTTGGTGCTTAAAATTTTGGGTAAATAGTGTTATACCCCCCTGCAAAATAGACGAGTTTTGCATTACCCCCCTGCAAAATATTTTTTTGAGATTACCCCCCTGCAATGTCAAGATTCTTTGCGTTACCCCCCTGGCTTAACAAGTGGGCATATGACATGGAAAGAATCTTGACGTGGCATGACACGTGGAAATTAATTTATTTTTTATTTATTTTTAATTGCCAACTCATTAATTAATGTGGGTTTTTAATTAAAAAAATGAAAAAAAAAACTTAAAATTTTTTATATTTTTATGAACTTACTTAAAAGAAAGTTTTGTTTTTTTTTTTTGACTAAAAGTTGTTATTATATATATAAAAAAATTCTTATATATATATATATATATATATATATATAATAACTAATAATAGAGTAACCAAAAAAAAAAAATGAAGATGAAAAAAAACTAATGATAATAATAGTAACCAAAAAACTAATAATAATAATAATAATAATAATAATAATAACTAATAATAATAGAGTAACCAAAAAAAAAACTGCAATCACATATTTTAACTAATATAACCAAAAAAAAAAAAACTGCAATCACATATTTTAACTAATAATAATATTAGTTATTATTATTATTAGTTTTTTGGTTACTATTATTATTATTAGTTTTTTTTCATCTTCATTTTTTTTTTGTTACTATATTATTAGTTATTATATATATATATATATATATATATATATATATATATATATATATATATATATATATATATATATATATATATATATATATATAAGAATTTTTTTTTATATATATATAATAACAACTTTTAGTCAAAAAAAAAAAACAAAACTTTTTTTTAAGTAAGTTCATAAAAATATAACAACTTTTAAGTTTTTTTTCATTTTTTTAATTAAAAACCCACATTAATTAATGAGTTGGCAATTAAAAATAAATAAAAAATAAATTAATTTCCACGTGTCATGCCACGTCAAGATTTTTCCATGTCATATGCCCACTTGTTAAGCAGGGGGGTAACGCAAAGAATCTTGACATTGCAGGGGGGTAATCTCAAAAAAATATTTTGCAGGGGGATAACGCAAAACTTGCCTATTTTGCAGGGGGGTATAACACTATTTACCCTAAAATTTTTTATTTAATATTATAGAAAGTTTGATAAATAAATATATAGAAAAACATAAAGTTTCGACATTTGGCATAAACAAAAAGGTGAATTCTAATTTCAAAAGAGATATTTTGACTTTAAATTCAATATTGGGGCAATAAATTACATTTTTTGGTAAAAAAACCTTTTATTGAGAAAAAAAAAACTGCTAGGATCAAATTTACGACAAATATAAAGTCTAAAAAGTTGAATTACATAAGGGAAACCATTTTGTAGTTTAATAATATAGGGATCAAATGTGAAATTAAACCAATAATAATATAATATAAAATTAAAATTAGGGGGGAGTGTGTTCTATTTTTTTTTATAAGCAAAAATTATATTAATAGAGAGTATCAGGGGTACTGAAACCCTTACAAAATAAAAGATACAAAAATCCTCATATGCTTTTAAGACAATAAAGAGGATTAGTACACCAATTATAAAACAGATAACCTGCTTTACGACCTGATCTACCACTAAACCAAAGCCAAGAAATAAATTTAATGGAGTCTACCAATGCTGTATAATTCGCCATCTCTCCTCTAAACAAAATGTTATTCCTCATGCGCTATATACACTAAGTTGTGGCCAACCAAAATATATTCTTTTTTCATCAAAATACTCATCATGCTGGAAGTCAATGTTAACCGCCGCAATGCAACAAGATAACAAAAGTTAACCAGAAGGGTAATAGTGCAACAAGTTAAAAACATAAATGATCTATTTGTTATTTAAAAAACTTATAGAACCTAACAATTATTTAAAAAATTTAACGGATCTAACCGTTACAAACGGAAAATTAAAAGAACATCTTGATGTATTTGGTCAAAAATAATTTTTTAAATGAAATCTTTAAAGAGTGTATCAAGAGCAATTGTCGACAAGATTCTTAGATATAATTTCAGGCAAATGCTAACAAGTGCCTCCAGACACTTTTTAAGATCTTAAAAGTTTTTTATAGAATTTTTTATGGGAATGTATAAAATCAACGCATTGGAAATTATAGTGTTTTATTTTTTGAATAATTATTTTTTTTTAAATGTAATGCTTAAAAAATATCCGAAAACACTTTTTAGCAAGACCCATAATTTAATTATAAATAATGGAGAGACCAAGTCTTTATCCACAAAAGAAAAGAGAGAAAGAAATAAAAAAAAAGAAAAAAAAAGAAGGAGTCTTGTCAAAAGCTAACGGAGAGAGAATGGAAAAAAATAGCATGCTGAGGGTATAATATAAGACTATGAGATCATTGCTCATCTAACCTTTAAATCTATTGGTGCATCATGGTCCATCATGGACCATATGCTCAACTGGTCCATGTTATCTTGGTTAAGAAGATCCGGTATATCTACAAAACGTAAAAATGTTCCTTTATCGTTTCGAAATCAATCAAGGAAGGATATGATAAATTGGCATAAATTAATATGAGAATAATATTTTAAAAAATCTATAATATTCCATATGTTTTCCCAAAACTTGGAAGATATGGACCGGTCCCCGTAGGATCGAAAATGAATCGAGTCGAAATCGTCTCAGTTTGATTCAACTCGATACAATAAGAATTGGTTCAGCTCGAAACTCAACTCTCAAGTTTAAATTAATTTTTTTTAACTTAAGTTTGACTCATTTAAAGTTTAAGAACAACTCCGTTTGACTCATTAAATTCAACTTGTTTGTTCAATTATTCTTTCTTTCTTGTAAAAAAAGTCAATTTTTTAAAATTTTTACCTTTTAAATTTTTTTTAAAAAGACTGAAGTTAAAAAAAAACGTTAATATGAGTTTAAAGTGTTCAATAGATGTACAAATGCAAAGTCCAGACTTGTATAAATATGCAAATAAATATAGAAAACTAAAACATAATACTATAGAGTACTGATATTTGAACATTTTTTTACAACAATTGGACAACATTAGTAAAGTGACTTTGTTTTTTCTCTTTCTCTAGGTTTTTTTTTTAAGTTTTTTTTTTTTAAAAAAAAAAAACTCCAACTCTCTCTCTCTGTTGTGGCAAATGTTATTCAAAAAATGATGTCAATTTATCATTTCTCATACTATAAGCACTACAAAACAAAAATATAAAACCACATCAAAACTAGTACAAGTAATAGAGACACAGTTAAAACAAGTAATAGAGATAAAAAAAATTTCACCACTAGAGTTGAGAATATCTTCAAAATAAATTTATATATGAGGCATTTCAAGTAAGAGGACATCTTATTATAAGAGAGGGTGAAATAATGACCCTTGGATCAAGGGTGATTCCACCGCCCAATAAATTCGGGAACTTGTCCAGACTCTCCAATTTTTTTGGTATTTTAGGGGTTAGTTTAGGACAAAAATTAGAAATTTTGTTCAAATCTGAGACTTTTTAGTGCAAAATTGAGATTTTTTATTTTTATTTAAAATTGAGATTTTGTCCAGATTTTATAAATTTTATGACTCTACCACGACATTGAATGATAATAAATGGCCGTGATTTAATTATAGCATTAGTACGAGTGACATGACTTTTACTTTGGAGAGCAACCAAACAAATTTCTCTCTCCGACTTCTCTCTCTGTAACCATTTCATTTCCTCCTATTTCTCTCTACGTTGATGTTCAACTCTGTTCTTTCTTCCATAGACCAACTTTCACAATAAGATGTCCTCTCACAATAAGTTGGTCTTTGGAAGTAAGAATAGAGCTGAACATGAATATAGCTAGAGAAAAATAGGAGGAATTAGAATAGTTACGAAGAGATAGAAGTCATATAACCAATAATCTTTTATAAGTGGATAGCAAAATTTTAGCCAATAGTCTTTTCACAATTTGTGTGTTTCCATAACTTTATTAGATACTATTTCAAAGGCTCTAATTGTTTAGTTAGAGTTTATTGTTGTTTGTAATTTTTCTCATGTCTATGAGATAATATTTTAGTAGTATGAATTTGACTTTATAAACACAATGAACTTGGTTCAAATGTGATATAAAAAAATTGTAAAATATTTAGAAGTTTCACATTTATTGTTTAATTTGCCATGATAAATTTCACATTTATAAATAACAATTTCCTATCCCGGGCCCTTTTTTTTAAAATAATAATTATTTTTAGCGTAAATCAAATATTCTTTGCGCGCTACTACATAGACTATTTTTTTTTTTTGTTGACAATCATAAAATCATATTATTTCATTCAACAATATGAAAATAATACAAGATGAGATCAAATCAAATGTTTGGTGATTAGCATAAGATCTTGACGCCCTAGCTAAAGTATGAGCAACAAAATTGGTCTGCCTCATAATGAAACTTATCTTAAAGTTTGGGTAGTAGACAAATCTTTCAATAATAATTATTTTTAGAAAGAAACTTCAATAAACACAATGACATATAATGGATATATTTATTTCTTTTACCAAACAATGGATATATTTATATGCATATATATATGGTTATCTACTTAAAGCAGAATAGAGATTGAGTTATTACACATTAGTATGTAGGTTAAGGAGAAAACTCAAAGCAATAAATAAAAGCATAATAGAGAAATGATTTAGTACTAATCATTCTCCCTACTTTTTTTTCTTCACCTCCTCTGATCCAAGAAGTTCCTCCAATATCTTATCATCCAAACACTCAAACTCAAAAATGGGCCTATGTTGAGGCCCAGAAGAGCTACCACTAGCATGATGAGATGATGAAGAGGTGTATGATGGGGGTGCTAAATGAGGTGGATATGGTGGTGACCCTCTTATTTTAGAATAATACTCACTAGGAAAATTCAAAATTGCAAGATGACCCCTCAAATTAAAAGCTGCTCTATCATAAGCTCTTGCTGCTTCTTCAGCCGTATCAAATGTCCCTAACCATATCCTTGTCCCTTGCTTCGACGGATCCCTTATCTCCGCCGCATACTTCCCCCATGGCCTTCTCCTCACGCCTCGGAACCGAACCTCGTCCTTTCCGGCTTTCTCCTCCTTTCCTTGCTTTCCCTTTAGGTGATCCTCCATTAATTTGGTTTCTTCTTGTGTATGCTAATTATCAAATTTTGATTTTGCTTATTGATTATGTGATTGCCAAAGATGCTTATATAGATAAGTAGTGTATTATTTTTGAGCTAAAAAGTGTGGGAATCTATAAGGTAAATAGTGATTCTCTATCTCAATCTAGAAAGGCAAATTGACCAAAGATTTGTTTTCAAAGAAGGTTCTCTATTGAAATAGTAGTGTGTGTTTGTGTGTATAAATTCGATTCTTTCGACAATGTCTATGTTTTTATCACGTGAATTGGAGGAAACTATGCATGTGGAGCAGACACAAATGTTTCTCATCAATATGCAACTAGCTAGGAGTGAGAATCAAATAGATTTTCAGACATTGTATCCATGCATATATAGTTCACCCATTAGCCATGGATTTAGATCTGCTTTTAATCATAGCACTTTATATGAAAGAGTATCTGATCATGTTATGTGGACAACTGTTGGGGAAAATCAGACTAAATAGTCTCTTTAAAATGCGGAATTAACTCTCCCAACCACCTGTGCAATTAAATGGGCAACCAGAAAATTCCAATAGCAGAGCAAAATAATAACGACGGTAAAATAAATATCAGACACCAGAATTTTACGTGGAAAATCCTCTCAATGTGAGAGAATAAAAAACCACGGGCCTAGCCAGATAAATCTTCCACTATAAATCAATAATGGGTACACAAATAGTCTTCTAGTAAATACTAGGAACACCAATAATCATCACATAAAGGTGGAATCAAACAACAACTCAATTTCCACACAAGTGGGTAAATTAACACAACCTAGAGAGAGATTTAAACAACTAGTAAAAACTAGCTAGATGATAGAAACCACTTACTAAAGTTGTAGCTCAAACAAAGCAACTTTGCTACACACTCTTTATCACCTAGAACCAAAATCTCTTCTCTCACAATTTGCCGGCGCACAACTCTGTTCCTCTCACGCGGCTACTGTTGTTGTTGTTCTCCAATTGTGTTATGTTACAACCCTTTTATTTTCTTCACGTGACCAAAACACATGGCAACATGGGCTTAAAACAATACTAAGCCCAAAGACTTTTAACACCTCCCCTTTTATTCTTTCTTTTCTTTTTCTATTTTCTTTTAATTGGCGTGGGTCCCACTTGGGGAGTGAACCCACCCAACAAATCTCCCCCTCACGACTCAAGTGGGGAGGGATCGTTCTACCTTGGTAGCCTTCTTTGGTGCTCTTTTGCCCTTAGGCAATTTCACCAACTTAAATGTATTTTTCTCATGCAAGGAACTTCTCTCTTCTTGCATGGCTTCAAACCACTTTTCTTTATCAACATCTGTTATAATCTCTTGGTAGTAATCTGTCTCTCCACTATCAGTGACTGTTACATAATCTTGTGGAGGATATCTTTGAGAAACTTGACGCTCTCTACTTGACCTTCTCAACTCAGGTTCAACCGATGGCTCAGGAGGCTCCTCTTCAACTGGCTCATCATGATCATGTGTGTGATCATCAGTTACATTCTCATCATCTACCTGTACATCTCCCCCATCAACAAGAGTTCCACTGGGAGGTTTAGGCACAACATCAATGTAACTTCTAGCATCAGATTTATGTTTCTCAGCTTTCTCAAAGTCTTCAATGGTCTGGTCTTCGAGGAATTTCACATCTCGGCTTCTAACAATTTTCTTATCAACAGGGTCCCACAATCTATAGCCAAACTGTTCATTGCCATAACCCATGAACAAACACTGCTTCGATTTCTTATCAAGCTTGGATCTTTCATCTCTTGGAATGTGAACAAAAGCTCTGCAACCAAACACTCTCAAATAACCATAAGAGACATCTTTCCCTGTCCAAACTCTATTTGGAACATCACCATCAAGTGGAATAGAAGGAGAAAGGTTGATCAAATCCACTGCAGTCTTCATTGCTTCACCCCAAAAGGCTTTCGACAACTTTGCATGAGAGAGCATACACCTAACCCTTTCATTAATGGTACGATTCATTCTCTCTGCAACTCCGTTGTGTTGAGGAGTCTTTGGAACTGTCTTCTCAAGCTTGATACCATGCTCTTTGCAATACTCTTCAAATGGACCTCTGTATTCACCACCATTGTCTGCTCGAATACACTTCAGTTTCCTTCCTATTTCTCTTTCAACACTTGCATGGAATTGCTTAAAAGTACCTAGTACCTGGTCTTTAGATTTCAAAACAAAAGCCCACACTTTTCTAGAGTGGTCATCAATAAAAGTAACAAAATATAAAGCACCACCAAGAGATTTACTATCCATCATGCAAACATCAGTGTGAATTAAATCTAAAGTATTCTGTCTCCTATGAGGACCAGAACTACGAAAGGAAACTCTATGCTGTTTACCAGAAAAACAATGAGTGCAAGTTTTTAAAGGTGTACCTTTTACCGGAAGAAAATTTTGCTTCGCAAGAATGCTGAGTCCTTTCTGACTCACATGACCAAGGCGTGTATGCCACAAATCAGTCGATACATCTTCAACTGCGTTCACCTCCTCCTTGCACAACTTTACAGGCATCCTGTAAAGACTCGTGGGACTTTGCTCCTTTGCTACCACTAAAGAACCTTTGGTGATCTTACATATTCCATCACCACCAAAGTAAGTGTGATAGCCCTCAATATCTAAGGCTTTGACTGAAATCACGTTTAGACGGATATCTGGAACATGTCTAACATTCTTCAACTGAAGCTTGCAACCAATACTAGTTTCAACCCAAACATCTCCCATACCAACAATTTTACAAACTCCCTCATTTCCCATTTTTACCGTACCAAAGTCACCAATGGTATAAGATGAGAAGAAATCGCGCCTAGGAGTAACATGGTATGAGGCACCCGAATCAATAATCCAAGTTGAATCATGACTGACAAGATTTATGGAATCATCATCATCACAAATAATGTAGACATCGGTAGCACTATCATGTGCAACTGCAGAAGTGTTTTTATCACTTTCATTCTCACTATCATCGTCTCTTTCCCTTAGTTGATCTCTCTTGAGCAATCTGCAATATTTCTTTATATGTCCCTCCCTGTTACAATAAAAACAGGTAAATTCTTTTCTGGCTTTTGACTTGCTGCGCCTCTCAGATTTATCATGCTTATGGAAATTTTTACTTTGGCTTCTCCCCCGTGACTCTGTAACAAGAGCTTCTGACTGAGTAGGAGAACCAATCAAACCACGCTCTTTTCTTCGAGCCTCTTCATTAAGCATGCTTTCTTTAACCGTTGACATTACCAGCTTCCCACTTGGAGCTGAGTTTGTCAGTGTCACAACAAGAACTTCCCAGTTGTCAGGCAAAGAACTGAGCAATAATAAAGCCTGCAACTCATCATCCAGCTTAATATCAGTAGCTGTCAACTGATTCACCGTGTTCTGAAACACACTCATATGCTCTGCCATTGACTCACCGTCTTTATACTTCATGTTAACCAGCTTTCGAATCAAACATGCTTTATTCTGCACATTCTTCCGTTCATACAATTCTTTCAATTTATTCCACATTGTATGAGCATTCGTTTCAGCTTCAACATGAGGATACACACTTAAATCAAGCCACTGTCTGATAATAGCAACTGCCTTTCTATTCATCTTCTTCCAATCAGTATCTGAAGTATCCTTCGATCTAGCACTTTCACCCTCAATGGGATCATACAAATCTTTTGTATATAACAAATCTTCCATGAGAGTCTTCCAAAGTGTGTAATTGGAAGAGTTCAGCTTAATCATATTCGGCTCTGAATTTTTCTCCATTTTAAAATTGCACAAAACAAGTCAACCAAAGCTCTAGATACCACTTTGTTGGGGAAAATCAGACTAAATAGTCTCTTTAAAATGCGGAATTAACTCTCCCAACCACCTGTGCAATTAAATGGGCAACCAGAAAATTCCAATAGCAGAGCAAAATAATAACGACGGTAAAATAAATATCAGACACCAGAATTTTACGTGGAAAATCCTCTCAATGTGAGAGAATAAAAAACCACGGGCCTAGCCAGATAAATCTTCCACTATAAATCAATAATGGGTACACAAATAGTCTTCTAGTAAATACTAGGAACACCAATAATCATCACCTAAAGGTGGAATCAAACAACAACTCAATTTCCACACAAGTGGGTAAATTAACACAACCTAGAGAGAGATTTAAACAACTAGTAAAAACTAGCTAGATGATAGAAACCACTTACTAAAGTTGTAGCTCAAACAAAGCAACTTTGCTACACACTCTTTATCACCTAGAACCAAAATCTCTTCTCTCACAATTTGCCGGCGCACAACTCTGTTCCTCTCACGCGGCTACTGTTGTTGTTGTTCTCCAATTGTGTTATGTTACAACCCTTTTATTTTCTTCACGTGACCAAAACACATGGCAACATGGGCTTAAAACAATACTAAGCCCAAAGACTTTTAACACCTCCCCTTTTATTCTTTCTTTTCTTTTTCTATTTTCTTTTAATTGGCGTGGGTCCCACTTGGGGAGTGAACCCACCCAACAACAACTTTATGCCCCACAGATTTTTGAGAATCCACAAATTATGGACTAGATAATAATAGTTTTTTTTTTTTTTTTTTTTTACTTTTTTACTATGTGAAAGATAGTCCCATTTCTGACATTTTATAGTGAAAGATAGAACTTTTTTTACTTTTTTTACTTTGTGCATGGTGGGAGACTTAGGAGTAGGGATGCTCAAATCCAAACCAATCCAAAAAAATCGAAAATCGTAAAAAATCGAATATTTTTGGATGTGTTTGGATGTCCTTTTGTAAAAACCACTGAATCAGATCGGATTTTGGATTGATTTTTCAAAACTGATCCAAACCGAACCAAACCGCATACATAATTTTTAATAGTTATTTAACTTTTTATTAGTATGATACATTGTATTAACATATTAATCGGTTGGTTTTAAATTTTCTCAATAACACTTATTAGTTCAATTTCATCTATTTATTTTTATCATTTCATAGGTTTCAAATATATTTGATAATTGTCATTGCAAAATATTAATTTTTAACATATTATGTGTTATATTTTACTTCAAATTATATTATTTTATGATATATTTATAATATTACTAGACCCTTACCTGTGCGATGCACGGGTGTGATGCGATTATTTTTATTTTACAAAATTGCATAAAACTGAAACATTAAATATTATCAAAATAATAATAATAAAATAGAGAATCCGAGATTCAAAAGATTTATTTTCTAAGGAGAAGTGATGTGGCATTGTAAGTGACTGATGTGGTTAAATGAAGAAATATTATTGGTTTAAGGATTATGGTTTACTGTACATGAGTAACAGAATAACTATCTAAAATTTATATATATAGGAGTAATAGGATATATCTACGCACAACATATAAATCTATTTCCAAACACACAAAGGATTGGATGAAAAGAGATGTGACAAAATCTAAGTTACACAATTAGCATATATATAAATAGTGACAAAATTAGAAAAACTCAAATAAAACAAATAAAATTAAAGGGTACATACCTTTTAAAAATATTTCAAAGGGACATATGTGAAGAGCATCAACCTTACAGTTTAGTTCTTTTGAGTAAGAGATGATGGCTCTGTTTGGTAACACAAATAAGCTAGCTTATAGCTTATTATATGAGCTTATAAGCTTGTTTCAAAAAATTAGAGGTGTTTGTTAACAAGCTTTTTGTACTAGCTTGTAGCTTTTTTTCAGATGCTATTTCAAGTAGCATTTGAGCTTATAGCTTATAGCTTTTTACACTTTATTCCATTTTTACCCTTTAATTTAATAACTACACACTCTAAAAAATAAACTACCCACTATCAATTGTGTAATTTTATATTTAATAACCACTTTAAAAGCTAATTTTACCAAACACTTTAATTTCAATAAGCTAGCTTTTCAGCTATCAGCTATAAGCTAGCTTTTCAGCTATCAGCTAGCTTATCAGCTATCAGCTAGCTTATAGCTTATTTTTACCAAACAGACCCGATGACCCAAAACCTAAAATAAAAAATTATAAAAATAAGTATATTAATAAAAAAAAATGAACAAATAAAAAAGTAAATGAAAGGAAAGTAAAACAACTATTACATAATCTATAACAATATATAAAAAAGATAGGTGAGTTTGGGATGAATTTTTTATATTGTCCAAATTATCCTTTATTTTAAATTCAAATTATAAAAGTAAAGGAAAGGAAAGTAAAACAACTATTACATAATCTATAACAATATATAAAAAGGATAGATGAGTTTGAGATGAATTTTTTTTATTGTCCAAATTACCCTTTATTTTAAATTCAAATTTTAAATATATAACAATATATAAAAAGGATAGGTGAGTTTGAAATGAATTTTTTATATTGTCCAAATTATCCTTTATTTTAAATTCAAATTTTATATAACACAATAGATCTAATAATGCATCTAATAACGTAACATATTATAACTGCACAATGGTTCTTTCTTATTAAGGTCATCCAACAATCATAAATTAGACACAGGCAGGCGCGGAACGCGCCTGTCTGACTCGCTAGTTCAATTAAAAATAAAGTATATATTATTTAATTTGTATCATAATAGAATATGAATACACATATACAGTAGCACTTAACTAAACCTATAAATGATGTGCAACACAAAAGTTGAATGTATGATCTGCAACAAACAAAAAATGTAAAATTCTCTTAATTTTATTTGTTATGCAAAAGTTAATTTTTGCAAAAAATAAAATAACTACAACAAATCATGGTTTTAGAAAATAACATAAGTATTTATACCTGATGCACAAAAGATGAAGAGGCAAGATAATGGAAAGAGAAATTGCACATATAAGATATGAAAAAATCTATTCTCACATTCAACCGAAAAAACAAATGGTAATCTTGTTAAGCACATGATTGAGCATCAGGGGATAAAAATATTTGTTTCTAACATTCGTAATGGTTAGTTAGAAAAATATGAATAGGATACAAATTAAAATAATTGTAACCTATATATTAAAATATTGGTAGAAGAGTCCAAGGGATGAAAATTTAATGGTGACTTAAGAGATGAAAAATATATTACCGGGAGTTACAAAGTTATAAGATAGAAAAAAAATAATAAACCACAAAAGTACAAAACAATAGCCCCCGAAAATTGATAGTTTTGTCGAATAGAAGTTAATCGTTTTGCATAACGGAATGGAAGAATGATATGTTCTACGGTAGGGGATTGCAAAATTTATTCACTAGGGATTTAATGAAGAAAAAATAGGTAGGATGACTAAAATATAATCTCTTGAAATTTAAGATACGTTTGGCTTTTTGTCAAAAAAAAGAAAAGATACATTTGGCTTGACTTTTTATGCCTTTTCTTCTCCTCCAAAGTAGAAGCTAGGCCAAACACTTTAATTTCTAACAGAAACTCTACGATTACTCCGTTCGTCCCATTTTATAAGATCTATTTTGACTAAATACATTATTTACATGTCTTGTTTTGACCGTATTTTTCTAAAAGCATATAAATGTAAATATTATCATATAAGATCTTGTTTGATTTGTTTCGATTAATATTTTCAAAATATCAAGTTTTTATAATTTTTATTAATAAATAATTAAAAATATTCGTAATCAAAATTATATATTGACCTACGTACAATGGTCAATAAATTCTTATATTTTGATACTGAGAGAGTAATATACGCAACTTTTGTTCAATGAAGAAAAACATGAGGAAAGCAGCTTGAGGAAAAGCTTTGGATTTGAACTTTTCAAGTTTTCAGTGACTTGTCGCTATATATTTTACAGTTGGTTACCCACTTCCCCTTTGATTCCAGTTCCAATTACTTGACATTTCTTTTTTTTTGAAAAAGCTAAAATGAGATATATATTAACTGAAGAAAAACAGCCTCCTCAGCACAAGATGTGCCAAGATAGACTACAAAAGTTTACAATGGGACCAAGAAAGAAATACAACAATCAAAATCAAACAAGGCTCAAACATAACAAAGGACTAGACCACCAACTATGGTAGTTTAACTTTTTACAAATCAATTTTTTATATGATAGCGTTATCAAAATGTAAGTACTACTAAAAAAAGTATTGACAATCAGGAAACATGATTTATTTTAGTGCTAACATGCATGCTATATCATGATTCCAACTTATGCTATTTTATTTATTTCATATACAGAACTATTTCATAAAAGGAAAGTTAGGTCAAACGGAAGTATCTTACCACTGGACAGTCTATTATTAGTGATTGGTGAATTATTTTAATCCTTCCAATATAAAAATTTATTCAATTAATTCATATGTCACTCCTAACTTGGAGAGTGATAAAGGATTGTGTGTGACTCTCGTGTTCCTCCACTAACACATTTCTTTTTTCCTTTTTTTTTTCCTAAATGAAATGATAAATAGTATGACATAGAATTTACACAGAATAAATTTAAACTCAAAATATCATGAAATAATTTTAATATTTGTTAGATGAGCTAAATGTTACTAACACTTCATTATGCTTTATTTTAGTATCTTACAACTTGATATTAAAACTGATTCTCGAATCATATTCGACGAATCAGTGGGTTGAATACTGTTGGTAAAAATTTTAAAAAAAAATATAAATAATAAAATATGATTATATTGTACACATAATTATTTTACATTGTGGATGAATATAAATCAAATAATTTCATCAAAAAGAAAAATAATTCGATTACTACTTGAGTAATTGATCCGATTCATATCTAGCATAGTATCCTTTATTTGAACAAGTTGAAGTTTTTTTTTTTTTTTTTTAATTATAATAATTGAACAAGTTGAAGTTGACTGCTCAAGCAAGTATAATAATATAGATATAGATTCCATGGGTCAAAGTGTCTATTTGGCTATTGACGCAGGTGCTTCAAATATATACTCTCTCCGGTCCTTTTTATAAGAAATACTTTGGAATTTTTATTTGGTCATTTTTATAAGAAACACTTTGACACAATTCTATTTGTACCCTTATTAAATACAATCAAATAATTCATTATAATGCTAGTGCATTAATTAGAGAAGTCTATTTTCCATGCTAGTCAAAGGTTAGTTTTGGAATATAACATAAAATGTTAGAATCATTAATGAGAAAATTTACCTTCCTTGGTCTGTGTGATTTTGTCAAAGTGTTTCTTATAATAAGGACCGGAGGGAGTATTTTATAAAGTGACAAAAACACAATAAATTAAACTCAATCAAATGATTGAATTTAAGTGATAAATAAACTCTTTTAGGATAAATTATCTTAAAAAAATTGAGTTTGATTTCTACTACAAATATTTTTATATATGACTTTACTTTCCTCCAACCGAGGTTGGGTATATATATACACTCTACCGAAACGGGCCAAACTCTTACCACGTAGTGCATTAATCTTTGAATTTCAGTTGAGGAGAGTGATTATAATTATAAGGCTTAAATGCAGTTTTGGTCCCCTAAGTTTCCTAATTGCTCTATTTTGGTCCCCCTAGTTTCAATTGCTTGATTTTAGTCCCTCACTTTTACCCCATTTTGCAATTTGTGGCCCCTCTTAACTATTTTGACCAGAATTATGCTGACATGGATATTATATACACGTGTCTTAATTTAATTGGTCAAAATAAATGTGTATTATTTATTTTAAAAATGAAAAATAAATTGGAAGCCGAATAAGCAAGGTCACGTGAGGTTTTTTTTTGCTGAAATAAAAAAACCAGGATACATGGGTTATCCTTTACAGCACACAAAAAGGCTCTTAGCACAACAATAACGAGCCAAAAACAAGCCAGCAAAATAGGGAAAAACACATAAGCTTCTAGCAGCAGCAAAACAGAACAAAAGGGGTGGATAGACGAAGCAACAACAACCAGCCAACAACAGCAGAACAAGTAATTGATAAACAGAACTTGATCTCTTCATTGATAAAAATTGAACATTACATAGACCCACTTTTACTTAACCATCCACTACAATTTCTTCACTAATTTCTTCACTACAATAAGAAACCATAAAATCAGTGCAACAATAGTTAGAACCACAATGACTTGAACCAATTTTTTTTCACTTGAACCAACGATAAAATCAGTACATTAATGGGTTCTCTATTGTCCAGGCAGTACACAGAGGTGAAAGAACACTACAATTTTCATGTCACACGAGCTATTAAAATCGCGAGACAAATTGACACAACTCTTCGACATTCTGCTACACGACCTTCAAACAGTACACACGAAGAAAAATTAAATTTAGGGTTCGAACTATACCCACGAAATTGAAGGCAACGAGTTAAACATGGAAGAAGACAGTTAAAATTGATCGATTTGAGAGGGGAAGAAGAAAAATATGATAATCTGAGATGGGATGAGAAGAAGAAGAAAGTTGAATCTCTAAGATTTGATATGTTGAAGTAATTGGGAGAGACAACAATGAGTTTCTGCAAAATAAAAATAATACTCACGTGACCTTGGCTTCCAATTTATTTTTTTATTTTTAAATAAATAATACATATTTGTTTTGACCAATTAAATTAAGACACGTGTATATAATATCCATGTCAACATAATTTTGGTCAAAATAGTCAAGAGGGGCCACAAATTGCAAAAGGGGGTAAAAGTGAGGGATTAAAATCAAGCAATTAAAACTAGGGGGACCAAAATAGAGCAATTAGGAAACTTGGGGGACCAAAACTGCATTTAAGCCTAATTATAATTAGTTTTCAATAGTGTCCCAAATAAACCATCGGAGAGGAAATGTTAGATCTTGCTTTGTGCGGATGCTACAATAATTTGAATAAGAAGATAAAAATTATGATGATGGTTGTATAAATAAATTACATGTATGGACACACTAAACTTTAGATTCAATATATTCGCCTTCATTATCTATGCAAATCAGATACAAACAGGGTAAATTAGGCAATCCCTTTCAAAATAAATATCTTACATATCTTGACATGGCACATTCACATTAAGCCAATTGCATAACGATATTTTATAGAATAAATTTCTCTCAACTACTTTAATTGAGGCCTAAAGCGAAAATTTAAATGAGGACTTTTAATATAATAATTTTGTAATAAAAAATATTAGTACTTTTGTTCAATTGTAAATGTCATATAACACAACTGTAAAAATTGAAAAAAAATATATATATTTATATTAATATATGAGTATAAAAATATAAATTTCTGTAAAAATTATAAAAATGTGGTTTATCATTATTATTATTATTATTTGAATAGGCAAATATTATTGAGCTATCTCCATAACAATAGGTACAGGAGAAGAAAAGAACAGAAATACAACAGGGAACCAGTTTGAAAACCCGAGAGAAAAACAACATAATATAGTAGCCAAACCTCAATGAGCTAAACAATCCCAAAAATTTTATATTTTTTAAAACATTACATCTATTGATCATTGAAAGTTTTTTGGTTTTTTTTTTTTTTTGAAAAAACTAAAATGAGATATATTACCACAACAGCCTCCCCAGCAAAAGATGTGCCAAGATAGACTACAAAAATTTACAAAGAGTCATAGAAACAAAAACATAAACAAATCATACAAAGTCCAAACAAATCATAGGACTATACCACCAGCTATGAAATCCTATAAATAGGAAAAAGTTTTTTGGTTATTATTATTTTAAAAAATACAAATTTTATGGAGAAATAGGAAAAAACAAATGCAAAAAGCTAAAAATAAACATTTTATAAGGAAATGGAAAAAACAAAGCAAAACGCTGGGATTTGAACCCAAGACGGTAAATATGATTTTGGAATCCTATAACCACATGAACTTGTTCTTCCAACTTGGAACAAACTTTATATATTAACAAACGTCGAGGCCTTCTTAAGAGACTTCGAGGGTCTTCATATATAAGAGCCCAAAGACTTGGGGCCTAAAGCCCTAGCTTCACTTGCTTTGGACTTGGGCCGGCACTGGCCGGGAAGAAACCATATCAATGCATGTCTTTTTCTTCGGTATATATATTACATGGACTTAAACCAAAAAATGGTATAATATATTTAAACCAAATTTTTAATACCATTGAGAATTTGCATTTTGCATCCGTGATAATAAGTCATTCTCCATGCAAAATATTATCTTCATTAAGAATTCAAATTCCTTCACTTTTTTAGAATTTGAGAAAAATAAAAATTGAGCTTTTTGAAACTTTTTCTATCTTGAATAAATCAAATTTTAAATTTAAATTACCCAAGATTTTAAAAATTCAGTAATATGAAAAGTAGCAGCTGTTCAACAAGTTTTTGTTATCATTATAAACGGTGAGAATTAAATTTCAAGTAACTTTTATTTAGTTTTGTGGAAGACAAAATATGGCATCGATAACTCAAAATTCAAATTTGATTTGTTCGAAGATTTTTTTGCCAAAATCCAAAAAATTGAATAGAAATTTTGGGTAAGCGGACCATTTGAATTGGGCTTCTCAATCTGATTCAGCTGAAGCCCATTTGACTTTTTAATGTTTTTTAGTTAGGAATTTTACTCTTTAGACCATTCAGGTCGCTCAAAATTATATTTTTACTCTTTAAATTTAGTTCGAAAACTACGTCCTAATTTAATGTTGGTTAAGAACGTATATTCCCAACCAATTTCATATTAACACGGTTCGGATTTTATATTGTGAATTTACCAAATCTTAAAAAATTCAACAATCTCCCCTTCACATGTTCTTTTGCTCTAAGATTCAAGTAAAGAAGCTTCTACATATTTGTACTCAGATCTCTGGATATTTATCTTGCGCTTTTTTTTTTTTGATAAATTAAGAACATCTAGGCATCAAGAATTGCATAGATATTCTAATTAAGTTGGCACACATGTGCTTCTTTACACCATATATAGCTTCTTTGATGTTGTTGTTGATTGTCATTGAGGTTTGTTTCATTGTTGTTGTTCATTGGTGTTAATATGAAAAAGGCAAATCAATAATGCATTGAGGAATGTCTGGAATTTTCTAGTTCTTTGAGACCCTAAAAAACTTTCTAACATTTTTTGTTGTCACCATTGTTGCTTTGTTGGGCAAAGGTGAATGAATGAATATCAGAACAATGAGTTTGTGATGCTAGGTTGTTATGTTTAGAAATAAATTGAAGTCCTAATTGCATATTGAAGTCAGTGTCATTATCAAGCAACATAATTTTTTATCAAGCAGGAAATTACCATGAAAATTAACAGCACAACATTTTTATTAAGTAGGAAAATTATGTTTCAAAAGTTGACACATGACCATCTTAATTATTATAACCGGATAACATTGTAACACTATCTATAGTTCAATTCTCAATTCAAAGCTAAACATGTCTCGTAGAAACTTTCGTCACAAAAAAATACTCTCGTAGAAACTAAAGGGCAAAACTTCTTCTTCAATGAATAATATTCATATTAATTATTTAAATTAAGATTTTGGTTGATATTCTCTGCAATTGTTTCTGTATTAGTGTTTGTATATTGGGCTAAATACATACAATTGAATTAATCATATTATATATTAATGTCATGAAACATTGTGTGTATATATATATATATATATTTTTTTTTTTCTTTTTAAAACCAAATACTCTTCAAGAAATAATATCATATTTAATATTAATTTAGTCAAATTTTTCAAGAAAAATATTTCAATTTTCAAAAATATCTATATAAAGTGTACAGTTTAAATCTCATAAAGAAAAGTATACCGTTTAATCATTATTATATTTTTTTTAAAATAAAGCATACCGTTGTAATAAAAGAAAATATAAAGTATATCGTCCAAGTTATGAATGGATAAAAAAGTAATTAAGTAAAATACATTATTTTTATATTAGTATTTGTATATTCCACTAAATACATATATAATTTAATTTACCACATTATATTGAAAATGTCGTTATAGTAAATAAAAAAAAATGTTATGTTATAGACAATATATATATATATATATATATATATATATATATATATATATATATATATATATATATATATATTACTCCATATTTTAATAATAATCTTTTAAAAATAATATCAATTTTATTATTAATTATAAAAAATAAGGTTTATTGATAAGTTGGAACAAATAAACCTTATTTAAGGGTAAGATGGGAAAGTCGTACTAGGGAGTATATAAATCCTAGCAAACACTACTTCAATTCATTTTTGGGTAAATAGTATTATATTCCCCGTAAAATAGGCGAGTTTTGCGTTACCCCCTGCAAATTTATTTTTTGAGATTACCCACCTGCAATGTTAAGATTCATTGCGTTACCCCCTGGCTTAACAAGTGGGCATATGACATGAACGAATCTTGATGTGGCATGACATGTGAAAATTAATTTATTTTTTATTTATTTTTAATTGTCAACTCAGTAATTATTTATTTTTTAATTAAAAAAATGAAAAAAAAAACTTTTTTTAAAGAAACTTTTTTTTACGAACCTAGGTAAAAGAAAGTTGTAATTTTTTTTTACAGGGAGTAACGCAAAACTCACGTATTTTGCAGGAGTAACGCAAAACGTGATTTTGCCCAAATTAAAAACTTTCTTCGTTTTTGCCCTAATCTCCTTGGTTTGATAAAAAATTCGGCAACATAAGGCTTAATTTATAGGACAAAACTTAAACACAGTTCCCTATGTACTGTTGGAACTGTTCTCAAATAAGATTGTGACATGTGTATTACTCAGTCCACGTCATATGTAGTCATCTAACTCCGTTAGTTCCTGAAAAAAATATAATCTTCCGTTAACTCTCTTTCCTATCAGTTACCGGATAAAAACCCACCGCTTGCAATTAAACATGAGAAATGAGATTTGTTACATATTCAACCTATGGTGGAATATAATATGATAGAATAAGGGATGCGATTAAGAAAGAAAGAGGATTAAAAAGATGAGATACATATTGGAGGTCAAAATTCCGCTACAACCACACATCCCCTTCGTCCATGGAAACATTAGTCCATACAATTCCTATACTAATATTATTATATCACTCAAAAGTGAATGAAAAAACAAAAATTAATTTCCAATTGGCTCTCTCTTTAATCTACACAATTGCCATGGGTTGTTGCAAGAGGTGAGGGAGTCGGAAACTGTTTTTCTCATGTGCGGATTAACAAAGATGGAAGAAAGTTAACGTGAGATTTTTCAAGAATTAGCGGGATATTAGATGACCACATGTGACGTGGACTTACTAATACACATGTCACAATCTTATTTGAGAACAGTTCCAACAGCACATAGGGAACTGTGCTTAAGTTTTGTCTTGTCGGTGACAACTTGACTACTCATTACTTAAAATTGGGTCAATCAGCCCATCCTATGTGTCTTAAATTTAGGGTGTGTTTGGTAAGGCCAATAAGCTAGCTTATAGCTTATTGGCCTAGCTTATAAGCTTGTTAGAGGTGTTTGGTAACAAGCTTCTCTAATTAGCTTATAGCGTTTTTTGAGATGCTATTTCAAGTAGCGTTTGAGCTTATAGCTTATGGCTTTTTACATTTTGTTCCAATTTTACCCTTATTATATTAGTTTTAATAATTTTTATTTTTTTTTCAAAAAAGTTAACTACCCACGTTTAGGAACAATAACTGCATTTGGTCTTGTTGAAAATTCAACGGAATACTTTTGTAGCATATTAATATTTATTTATTTCTTTTTACATATCTACAAGGCGATATAATTTTCCATTAAAAAATTAAAAAAAAATCTGATAATAAAGTTAAACAATTTTAGTTAAAAAATTTTAATTAAATTCATATACCACATTTATAATTTTCAAACTTTAATTTTAAATAAACTAAATATTTAAAATAAATTATACTTAAAAATGTTTATAAATATTAATTTTAAAAATAAAATTAAACATGTACTTTTGTGTCATTTTATATTTATCAGTCACTTAAAAAACTAATTTTACCAAACACTCCAATTTAAATTTACCAGCTTTTCAGCTATCAGCTATAAGCTAGCTTTTCAGCTATCAGCTAGCTTATTAGCTATAAGCTAGCTTATAGCTTAATTTTACCAAACAGACCCTTAGTGGTGCATCAAAATGTCATTTATGTTATCATTAAAATGTTGTTATTTTTCAATTATGGCAATACAACTTTTAACAATTGGAAATTCACCCATATTTCAATTCAAGATTTTCTAACTTTCCATCTTCTTCCACTATACGCACGTATGCCTGTTATGGATTAAACAAAAAAAATCTCTTTTTACTACTTTTTTTCACTAATCGTCTCTCCTTGTTCTTATACATATTCAATCTGTAACAATGGTTTAAGTTATCAAATTCAGGTATTTTTTCAACAAATTTGAGTAGTTCTTCAGCAAATCTGGATATTTATACTTGTTCATATTTTGTTAGATCTTGATTTTAGTATTTTAATTTAACACTTTTTTATCAAAATTTAAATTAAAAAATTATTAGAAATCATTTGTATGATGTTTCTGGATTGTGGTTTTTATGTTAAAATTGGTCTGAAACGTGTGCGAGTTAGAATCTACATGTACGGGTCAGAATCCGGGTCAAAGTGACCCGTTGGAGGTTGAAGATGACTTTTCTGGTTTTGTTTTTGACGCACGGTATATGGTATATATATATTAAACAACTAAAGTAAACAATAAACAGCCCCTTTGCCGCAGTGGTATATTGCAAGTTCCGGAGCCAGTGGGTTGTGTGTTCAATCCACACCATTCTTATTTTGTGGAACTTTAATTTTACTTTTTTTTTTTACGCAACTTTAATTTTACTTAAACGTTTGACACATATATAATTTATTTATTTTTAAACGTAGAATATACTATGATAAACATGATACAACTAAATAACTATGTGAAATTTAAGCCACTAAATTTAGTCTAGCGGTAATGGATTTGAATGGTATGCATGAGTTCATAGGTTCGATTCTCATTGTCAACATTGTAAAAAAAAAAATAACTATGTGAAATTTTGGCCGACACTCAGGGCCCGTTTGGTGCACAGGATAAGAGACAGATAGGATAACTGTATCATATCATGCCGCAATCTAGTTTTTGGTGATACAACATGATATGATAAGTTAATCCTGAAGCTTATCATATCATGTCTCTCTAGTTATAATTTTTATCCTGAATTTGAGTTGGGTTACCAGCAGGATAGGATAAGAAAAAATAATTACTGATTTATTTTATGAAATATATTTTAAAATACATAAAATAAAATTAATAAAATATAAATAATAAAATAATTAATTTTTAAATATATATGTGATTTTCTCACAGGGATAATTTTGTAATTTATATATTCTAAAAAATCAAAATTTTACTAAAATTACAATATTTTAAAGTTAAATGATTATTAAAAAATTGACAAATAGGGATATTAATTTAAATTTTATAAAAAAATTAAATATAATTCTTTTGCAATAGTAATTTTATTTGAAATTAAACTTGATTATTTTCTCATGATTTTTATTTGAAATTATATAAAGTTATTTGATTACTTATTTATATTTTTTATTTATAAAATTCAAAGTATTACAAAATAATTTTTTAAAAAAATAAAAATTGTTTTTCAAGAGTAATTTTGTCATTTAAATATGTTATATATCTTATCATATTATTATCAGCTATTAAAAACAAAATATAATAGTTATCATATTTGTTATCCTGTGTGCACCAAACACAGGATATGATAACTGAGTATAACTGTTATCCTGCTGTTATCCTATCATATCCTTATCATGCTTTATATCTTATCATGTCACTATGCTATCCTGCGCACCAAACAGGCCCTCATGATTGTGAGTTAAACCAAGTTTTTTGTGAAATTTTGTTAATTTCTATTTTAAAAACTAACCGGATTTGTTTCTACTTCTTTGTTTTTACCAAAATGTTAATTTGAATTAACAATTAAATTTTTTTTTAAACAAGAATTAACAATTAATTAGAAACTTAAATGTTGAATCGATGAGATTGAACAGTCTGATTATCAAAATTTAAGTGTTAATTTTTTTTTATTGAATCTTGATTCTTTATATTATATAAATTATAAAATTACTTTTATGCAGTCACCGTGAATCTACCTCAGCTGGTATGGATATCGTATTTTATGCAGTCACCATGAGTTTACCTCAGTTTAATTTATATTTGCAAAAACAAATGTTAACGGAGCAATATGATAAAAATACTAATACTAATATAATATTTCTTTATTTTATATATAAAAATTTGAAAAAATGTCTCGATTAAAGTGGTTAATGAGTTTTTACTAAAACAAACTATTTTGAAGAATACGAATTCGATTTTCAGTGGGAATAATTTTTTAGCATGTTGTACTCAACTCGCGATTGAACTCTAGATTACCAGAACGGCGGAACCCCCATCCCCTCAAAACTAGAGGGTTGACAAAAAAAAAAAGACTTGGAAAAGTTTGTAGTATTAACTATGTGTCAAATCTCATCGAAAACAATTATTTATTAAAAAGTTATACATTTAATATAAAATGCATAAGTTCTAATATAAATATATTATTTTAATTTTTTTAACATGTGCAAATTTACGTTAAAAAAAAAAGTGCAAATTTGCACTTGATAGAGAGTGAGAATATTTAATTAAGTAAATAGTCTCAATAGTTTTTCATAATTTCGTTTTTAATCCTTAGCGATTTTTTCCCCACTTTTTGGTCTATGAAATTTTTTTCATCACAACTTTTAGTTTCTACTTTTAATCAAACTCTTGTATACTTTCACAGAATGAATTTTTATATTCATATTTATAATCATACATAATCATAGAATATCTATTAAGGGAAGTGAGCATCAACATAAAATTCATAATATATGATATTATATTTGTAACATATTTTATTCAAATAATACTATTTAACTATTTTTAATTAATTAATATATTTGTTATATTTTATAAAAATAATGTAATGCATTAAAAAAATTCAAAAAAATATCAGAAAATAAAGCTCATTAAATAAAACGCAACGCAAAAAACGGCGTACAAAACGGACGCTCGTAGCTATCACACTCTCTCTCACTCTCCCCTACCCGCGAGTGGGGTTTACACGCACGTGAACAGTGTCACCCTCAACCTTTGGTGGGTCGACCCAGACCAGAAACCGGGTCAAAACGTGGGTTGTTGCTCCAGCATCATTATCTTCGGTTTTCCATCACCATTTTATCCGATTTTTTGTGGGTTTCAACCAGAATTCAATCTCTAACGATTTTAACACAAAATTATCAAGTGTTAAACATCAAAACATGAGATTTAAAGCAAAATTTGCGAACTTTGCAAACCCCATAAAAAGGAATGATTTTTCTTAGATTACTCCCTCTATGGTTGTTGAAAAAACACAAAATTTGTGGCATTAGATTCGAAAAATCAAGATCTGCAAGAGCTTTGTAATATTTCAGTTCAATTTGTTGCATAACAAGTTTCGAAATTTTGAAAAAAAATAAAACGAAAATTATCTGAAAATTAAGAAAAGAATAATTTAGAGATGAAAAAATAAAAAGTTCATTTGCAGGAATGATAATTTTTTGTGGGTGGTTTTGCAATTACATTATTTTAACTTACTAGTTTTACAAAGTTTGTATTTTCATTACATAGAAATAATAGAAGATAGATGGATGGTTTAGATTTTGCCAACTCAAATGGGCTGAGTTGCCCATTTTAATAAAATGGGTAGATAAGAATTTGCCTTGTCCTAAGGTCTACCTTACTTGACAAGATAATAAAATCAGAATAAAGTGCATAATGTACACTTGGTAACTACTACACTTAAAGTGCATCATTCATTAGATAGTAATAAGCACATCTGGTGCATAAGTCATTACAACACCAAAATAAGCACATAGTGCATACTAATTCATAACACCACCAAAATAAGCACATATAGTGCATAAGTCATAATAAGCACATATAGTGTTCGTCGTTATCTTCTGCTTGGTGTTCGCCGGTTTCATCTTCGTTTTCGATTCGTTCATCTCCGTTGCTTGTTCTTCGTTATCGATTTAAATTTATACTAGAGAACAAAAATACTCATGTAATTTAGACTAGAGAACAAGAATAGTCGAATGAAACTCATCCTTGCGGTTTTGCTTATTTTCATTGTTATAATTTCATCGTTGCAATCAATCAATCCAGAACCTTTTGTTCAATTAAGTTACAAAAATATAATTCAACAATATAACGCAATCATTGAGTTCGACACTCGATTTTACAATTTTATTTTACTACTCGTACGATTCTGTACACTTGCTGAAATCACCATCACCAACACTTGAGGGCATTTTTTTCCATGCCAGAAGGCGATACGCTGTCCAAAAACACATAAGAAGTACGAGAATCATGAGCTTTAATCCTACTTAATTCTTCGAACTTCCATATTGCTTTTCTCTCCGAGAAAGAGAGTTCATAGAACATCTCAAAGAGCTATTTCTTCTTCTAAAGGATGGGGTCAGGTCAATTGATAAATCCACTTTCTGTTGTAACAAGTTTGGTTCTACAAATTATGATCTTTAAGTTTTGATGATATAGTAAAGTATTGAGAATAATTTTGTACACTAATTGTTTTATTAAGTGTGCAGAATTTCAAGTAAAAACAAAACAGACTCTGGACTTAACAGATTCTGATCCAACACTATTTGCAATTCAAGTAAAATAATGGGCCACTTTTTTATTAGAGTAGTGAGTTGAACCTAAGACATCTCCATGACCTCAATTCTAATGCATTAGTGTCAACTGGGCCGTATAAGAATTTTTCTTTTCCCATCCTCGTGTTTCTTTTCTACCCCTTATTTTTCCATTTTTACCCTTGTATAAAAACTTCGGAACGGGCTTTCTGAAGTTTTGCTAATTCAAATTCTGAAAACATATTCCAAAATTTTTTTCCAAGGCAATTTTTTTTTGAAAAACACGTTCCGAAATATTTATTCAAGGGCAAAAATCGAGGAATGGAAAAGAAATACAAGGGTGGGATGTATAATATGTTTGTTATATTTTGACATGAGACCTATATATATATATATATATATATATATATATATATATATCACCAAAGTAAAAATAATTTAGAGGCCTAATGGGTTTTCAAAAAAATTGGGTTTTGGTGAGCCTAAAGCTAGAGTTTGGGCTAAGATAGGCCATGTTCTTTTTAGATCCCCTAATAGGAGTTCTTGTAATATTACGAGTTTTCATAATAGCTATAAAATCTAAATGATAGATTTTGAAACAATTAATCTCTATTAGAGTGGCAAAATGTTTATCAGCACATGTTTAATTAAAATTTAAAATTAGGATAGCTTATATTTTTTTTGTATTCAGTAATAATTGTTAGTATTATTTATTTCGATTAAAATTTCATCATAAACAAAGTTGAATAAGCAGCACATGGTTGTTGGAACAATGTTTTTTGAGAAATGGACGCGAATTTGCATTATCTAATCTGCAGGAAAACAAAGTCTAACAACATATATAGTATCAGGATTATACAAAAAAAAAAAAAAACATATATAGTATCAGGTTCATACGAGCATTTCTTCCCCATGTCAGAAGGCGATTCGCTGTCCAAAAACAAAGAAGTATGAGAATCATGAGCTTTAATCCTACTCCAAGAAAGGGCGTTCATAGAACATCTCAAAGAGCTATTTCTTCTTTTAAATGATGGGGTCAATTGATAAATCTACTCTCCGTTGTAACAGGTTTGGTTCTACAAATTATAATCCTTAAATTTTGATGATAGCAAAGTATTGAGAACAATTTTGTACACTAATTATTTTATTTTAGTGTGCAGAATTTCAAGTAAAAACAAAACAGACTTTGGACTTAACATATTCTTGTCCAGCACTATTTGCAATTCAATGTTAGTGAAACCTCATCTATACACCAGACAAAGACCTTCACACACACCCCATAACTCCGGCATATAAGTGCTAGTTGAGCCACCCATGTTCTTCGCAAAACTTCCCATCCAATTCTCCGTAGCAATCCTTTAAAATGAGGCCGTAAAACAAATAAAAATAGTAAAGGATGTTTTTCATAAATAAAATAAAAATCCAAGTCAACAAAAAACAAAGAAATAAAATATAATTGGCCGCTTTTTTTAAGAGTAGTGAGTTGAACCTAAGACATGTCTGTTATTTTTTGGCATGAGACCTATATATCACCAAAGTAAAAATAATATATTTAGAGGACTAATGGGCTTTCAAAAAAAATTGGTTTTTGGTGACACCTAAAACTAGGGCTTAGGCTGCCATATGTTTATGTTTAGGCAGGCCCTCTTCTTTTTAGCACCCCCTAATATGAGTTTGTACTAATACGAGTTTTCATAATGAGAAATGTTATTGTAACAACTTGGTAGACAACTTCTTAGACAATATTAGCTACTATTCATTTATACACTAGTTTATATTATACAATATTCAAAGAACCATAGCTAAAGTTGTCTAAAAAGTTGTCTACCAAGTTGTTACCATAACATTTCTCTTTCATAATAGCTATAAAATATAAATGATAGATTAGAATTAATTAATGTCTATTAGAGTGGCAAAATGTTTATCAGCAGTTCAGCACATGTTTAATTAAAATTTAAAAGTAGGATAGCTTATACTTTTTTATATTCTACTAGTAATAATTGTAAGTATTATTTATTTATTTCAATTAAAATTTCATCATAAACAAAGTTGAATAAGAAGCACATGTTTATTGGCACAACATTTTTTGAGAAATGGACGCAAACTTACACTGCAGGAAAAACAAAGTCTAACAGCATATAGAGTATCAGGTTCGTCTCAAAGATGTTAAACGTCCTGTGTGAAGTATGAACTTGTTATTCTACTTTTTCATAAACCACGCAAGTATCCTCGCATACATATAGATAGATTTGAGCCTCGATAAAGTATAGAGTCCAAAAACTTGGTGCTCCTGAAAATATGGCTCTGCGCGACCGCACATTCTAAACATCATTTGAGCCTCCATTCGCTGCATTGAATGCCAATTAAGTGAGCTACGCACTAACCTTATCATGTTACGATTTGAGGCCTATAAATTATAAAGTCGCTTTTATTTGGAGGCTTAATGAGCTTTAAAAAAATTTATTTTTTGGGAGGCCTAAAGCTACGGCTTCAGCTGCCTTATGCTTGGGCCGACCCTGATTGGAGAGGAGGACAATGTTTGATCCATAAACACGAATTTTAATCAATCGATTAACTATGACAGATGCAAATTAAACAAGCCTTTATAACTACTTGAATGAATCCACTCTTAATAGTTAAATATCACATGAATATTAATTTGCACCAATATTCAAAAACTTAATTAGTTGTGATCATAGACGCATCACCATATCAACTAGGTGAATTACACACACACATTCATAATTACTAGTTTGTAAAACTAGCTAGCAACATTATCTTCATGAGTAGCGTTAATTATGATAATATATAGTAATAATAGCTAGTACATTAGATTTCAGGGTCCTTTATTTCTTTTCTCTTCAAAATCAAGAAGCTCTTCCAACAACTTATCATCCAAATACTCAATCTCAAACACTTGTCTTCCTCTTCCTTCCACATTTGTATTCCTTGAAGAAGAAGAAGAAGAAGAAGAAGAAGAAGATGAAGATGAAGCAGAAGTGGCGCCAGAACCGGCACGGGTTGGCATATTGTATTCATTTGGAAAATTAAGGATTGCAAATGAACCTCTCATATTGTAAGCAGCTCTATCATATGCTCTAGCCGCTTCCTCTGCAGTGTTGAAAGTTCCAAGCCAAACTCTCTGACCTTGCCTATTAGAGTCGCGAATCTCGGCCGCAAACTTCCCCCATGGCCGGCAACGAACGCCTCGGTACCGGACATGTCCGCCATCTTCACTCATGGTATAGCTTAATTTACTTTGGTTAATTGGTTTTTTTATTTATTTTTTGTTGTTTTGCATGCATGGTTATAATGTTTGGACTCGATTGAATTTATATGTTGTTGAAAAAATGGAATCAGAGTCACAATCTTAATAGTTGATCACGTGAGTATCAATGGCACGTGCTGATCATAAGAAGGTTCTAAACTGAAAAACAATTGACGATATTGAAAAGTTTTGTTCATTGTATTGGGATGGTCAACATGGTGGCTTTGCAAAGCTTTCAAATACACTTCTATGTTTACCATTTTGACCTCACTTTGAAGTGTGTCTTTTCCAAGTCGTTATTATTTTGAAAAGATAGAAATATTTGTGGCAAATTTTTTTTGCATTTTTATGGGTTAGTTTAGGATAAAATTGAGATTTTTTGTTTAAAATTCAGATGTTTATAGGTTAGTTTATGGCAAAACTGACATTTTTTATTACAATATTTATATATTATTTTACAGATGAAATTTTGTCCAGACTCCATAATTTTATGTCTCCGCCGCTAATTAGTGGTGGTTGAAAATGTCAAACATAACCATCGTGAGTCATATCGTGAAGTTAGTTTGCTTTTCTTTTCTTTTCTTTTTCTACTTAAGTAATCAATATTTAATATTCCAATGATCCCACATTAGTATAAAATAGTATATTTCGTATGATACAAATATATTATCCTCCACTAAGATTTAAAAAATTTCTATTTATGGTTTCTAGAACTAGCTTAACTTTTTTCTAGAAAAGAACCTAGCTTGTTCAAGCAAATGACATATAATAAGGGTGGTGATCTTAATTAAGGTTTGATTGTCTTCATGAATATGATTCTACTTAATCGTGTGCAAGAATCAGAATGAGATTTTCAAATTTTCAATGACGAAAAACGAGACTACGGAGATATTAATTAAAGAGTACCGATATGTACACACTAATGAAATCCAATATGCTTTGTCAAAAAAAAAAAAAAATGAAATCCAATATGCGTTGCACACTTGCAGAAATAACGGTTTATAATGGTTTATTTTTGAGTTTAATAATGCAAAATAATTTATATAAACTAGCGTCTTGTCAAAAAAAAATTATATAACCTAGCGAGTCTGGCAGGCGTCACCTGTGTCCAGTGGCGAAGCCAGGAAAATATGTTGGGGTGGGCAACTAAAAAAATTATAAAACGAAAATTATATTGTCTACAAAAATTTAAGTTATAATAAGCACATCATCAAAATATTTAATTAAATACCTTAAAATAATACTATAGTCTCTATGTGTACTAAGTGACTTGAAATCATTAACAATTAACTTTGAACAAATACTTGCAGAAAGTTGATGATAAAAAAAATTATATGATTTATCATATGATTGTTCTTAATTGAAAATGATTATGATTTGAGAGTTATAAAGATAACTTGGTGGCTAAGGTGAACGGGAAGGAGTGAAGTCATAAGAATGTTCTTATATTAATACAATGTTTATAAACAATGAAATTGTGTAGTTGGTAAATGATTTTTTGATTCATAAAAGTTATGTTGATTTTTTTTTTTAAGATCAAGTGTAATAATTTAAGTGTTATACTCGTAAAGGTCTCATGTTTTTATATTAGTACAAAATGTTTAAAACCAATGAAATTGTGTAGTTGGTAAATAATTTTGTGATTCATAAAAATGATGTTATTTTTTTTTTTATTTAAGATCAAGTGTAATAATTTAAGTGTTCTCTCCTACAGGTCTCATGTTCAAATCCCCTATTGTGCTTGTTAAAATTGATTTATTTTTAAAAAATAAAACAGGAAAAATGCAAAAAATAAAATTAGAAGGGGTCGAACAAACTACCCCTTGGATCATAGTAATCTCTTTAGCCACTAGGGTGCTTCTTTAAGTTTGCAATGTAACACGCCAATAAATATATATAGCATAACTTATAATTTTATTAAAATTCCTAGGGCATATTAGTAATTTCCTTTTTATTTGGGTTGGGCCATGGCCCAGCCATGCCACCCCTAGCTCCACTACTGCCTGTGTCTAACTTATGTTAAAAAAATAGATATATCTTATGTTATGATGAGTTTGTTAATAAAAGATTTTTATGTTGTTAAAAAAAATGTGTCTTATGTTAGGAAATGGATTCCCTGCAGTCAGTTTTTGACTGCAGGTTAATCTTAGCCATCCAAATTTATTAAAATATATTATTTATTTGATCAAAATTAAATCTAAGGGCTCGGCTTGTTAATAAAAGATTATTGTTGCTATTAAAAAATCAAGGATATTGTTAATATTATGAAAAGTCCACACCAAAACTCATGTATTCTCTTTATATATAGCATATATATAGATAAATAAGTTTTTATGTATTATCTCTAAGTTTGTCATCATATTTTATGAAATAATAGCTTATGAAGATGCAATTTTTACTAACTAAAATTTATAAATTAACATACAAATTTATTTATTTGCATAAACTATTTTTTATAAATTCAAAAATAAGTTAATTCAAACGAACATAAGTCAAGGTTTTTCTGTTGGTGTTGCCTTTGTGTTTTTTAGGCTGCCTGCCAGTTTTGTTTTGTTTAGGGTGAAGTTTTTGTAAGCCTTTATATGTTTGTCCTGGCACAAGTTAATATGCATAAGGTCAATCTTATGTACGGTGCATAAGTTAATCACAACCATCCGATCATAGATATTTTGATGACACGTGTTATCATCTCAAAATCTCAAACTAAGTAAGTAAGTTTCGAATTAAAAGTCAAACTAAGTAAGTTTCGAATAGATTCATGTTCCAAATCATGTCCTCAAGCTTTTCCAACCGTTTATTTTGCTTATTTCGCTCAAATAAGTGTTTTCAATTTTTTTAGGTTTTAAAGATTGAATCGTTTTTTAAAATCTATACCTCCACTGTGAAATCTAAGCATGGATTCATGATCAGCGTTAAATTTCGAGTAATATGGTATACCCACTCGTAATTTTCGATTGAGATTTAGTGTTGTTGTTGTTGTGGTCGTGAAGGTTTTTTGAAGCTTTCATGGCTTCCCTTCATGTTCTTCATGAGGAAGAAGAAGGTGGAGGTTGAAGACGATGACGTGGCGACGCGTCATTGGCTCCCTCCAATTTTAAGTCATGACCGTTAGATTATTATAAAACGATCCAAAGGCTCAGATTTATTTTGATTTGTTAAATCCTAGCCATCGGATGGATCAGAAGGCCGACATCTGAGATCTGTATCACGCGCCATGGAATGGCGCCGCACTGAATCGTTTCTTCCTTTCTACTTTTTTTTTTTGAAAATGGACGGGCTTGGGCCTGAACTTCTGTATTTGTTTTCTGCACTCCCCTGACTTACGTTCTGCACCCCCTCTACTTGCTTAATTTTTATGTTTTTATTTTTAGCTTAATCAAATAAGTGCTTACTTGAACAAGTGCTTTTATGAATTAACATGGCAAGAAGCACTTGAGCAAGTGCTTTTATGAACAAGTGCTTTTATAAGCACTTGAGTCCAGGGAAACATGGCAAGAAGCATCTCTTGTTGCTGAAATTTAAGGATTCAAAAAATCTATTTTACCCTCATAGTCAATATTAATGAATTAACATATTGAAACCATTTAACAAGACTAATGGTTTCAGTATATAACATTAGTCAATATTAATGGGTTAACAAAACTGAAACCGTTTAACAAGACTAATAATTTCAGTGTATAACTTATTGAAACCATTTAACAAGATTAATGATTTCAGTGTATAACATTAGTCGATATTAATGGGTTAACAAAACTGAAACCATTTAACAAGACTAATGATTTCAGTGTATAACTTATTGAAACAATTTAACAAGACTAATGGTTTCAGTGTATAACATTAGTCAATATTAATGGGTTAACAAAACTGAAACCGTTTAACAATATTAATGCGTTAACAAAACGGAAACCATTTAAAAGACTAATGGTTTCAGTGTATAACTTATTGAAACCATTTAACAAGATTAATGGTTTCAGTGTATAACATTAGTCAATATTAACGGGTTAACAAAACTGAAACCATTTAACAAGACTAATGGTTTCAGTGTATAACTTATTGAAACCATTTAACAAGACTAATGGTTTCAGTGTATAACATTAGTCAATATTAATGGGTTACAAAACTGAAACTGTTTAACAATATTAATGGGTTAACAAAACGGAAACCATTTAAAAGACTAATTGTTTTAGTGTATAACATATTGAAACCATTTAACAAGACTATTTTTTTTCACCATTTTTGTGAAAAATTGAAAGTCATTCAAACACCATAAACCTTTAATTTCTTTCATCCAAAAGCTTCCAAACACTTCCAGAAATCGAAATATACCAAGAAACACGAAGAAAAACCAATAGAAAAGCATACCCAAAGTTCAAAAATAGTTAAGAGAAAACTTATCTGGTTAGCTCGATTTAAAGGCAAACTAAGTAAGTTTCGAATTGATTCATGTTCCAAATCATGTCCTGAAGCTTTTCCAACTGTTTATTTTGCTTATTTTGGTTATATACTGAAACCATTAGTCTTGTTAATTGGTTTCACGATATTATACACTGAAACCATTTGTCTAGTTAAATGGTTTCATACTGTTATACACCGAAACCATTAGTCTAGTTAAAAGGTTTCATAGCTTTATACACTGAAACCATTATTCTAGTTAAATGGTTTCATAGCGTTATACACTGAAACTATTAGTCTTGTTATTTGGTTTCAAGATGTTATACACTGAAACCATTAGTCTAGTTAAATGGTTTCATAGCGTTATACACTGAAACCATTATTTTAGTTAAATGGTTTCATATGAGCATTAGTGCCAAGATGTTATACATTGAAACCATTGTTATTAAGTAAAACATCACATGACCATCTTACAAAATCATGCTACATAAAGCAAAAAATCATATAAAGCAATTAGGGTTAGTTTAGTTGAGAACAATTTGGATAGTATGCATGAGATATTGGATTCGATCATTTTTTTATTGTAAAGAAAAAAATCCATATATATATATGTAATTAATGTATGAGATTTTATTTATATTGTGATTATGATTGATAAAACTTAAAATTAAATTGTATGTTTGACAAGTATGCTTTATATATACTTGAACCATTGATTATTATTTTGGGCTTCAAGGGGGTGTATGAAGAAAATTAATTAAAAATGGATTCTTATAATATAAAAAATTTGGGGGGCTCACAAGAAATTTAGGGAGAAAAAGGAAAAAAAACTGAGGGGTGCGCTAAGCAAATGGGGGGCGCGCAAGTAATGTGGTAGTATATGGGGGGCGCGCGAGTAATGAATTGCCTAATTTTGGTTTTGGGCTGGCTTTTGGTGTAGGAAACAAATATGCTGGGTGTAGGAAGCAAGTTTATGCATGTTGCATAAGTTTTGACTTATGCACCATAACCACGGGAATCAGGGAGGGATCTAGAAATCAATGAGACGGGGGGCCGAATGGGCCATTTTTTTTTTAATAACAAACAATACATATAAAATAAAATTACTATAGTTTTTTTTACAAACATTGTAGCACCTAAAACAAAATAAAATTTTGTGATAAAATAAAGGAAAATGCTAACATGTTAAAAGTCGGATATGGTAATTTTGACTAAAAAATCGTGTAATCAATTTCTTAAAATTACAAAAAAAATGCTCTTATAAATACAAAATTTCTATCTTTAAATTCATTATTATTAGCAAATCTCTAAAATAGAATAGACAAACATATAGTATTAGATTAGATATTGTATAAAAAGAAATAGCTAGGAAATAGGATGTGTCATTAGCAACCCATAAATTTCTTGTGAGCCCCCATATTTGCTTCCTACACCCACCATATTTGCTTCCTACACCAAAAGTCAACCAAAGGTCAGCCAGAGCCCAAAATTAGGCAATCCATTACTCGCGCGCCCCCCTTTTGCTTAGCGCACCCCCCAGTTTTTTTTTTCCTTTTCCTCCTAGATTTCTTGTGAGCCCCCCAATTTTTTTTCCCTCCCCTAGATTTCTAGCGCGACCCCAATTTTTTTCCCTCCTCCAAACTTCTAGCGCACCCCACCCCCAAATTTCTAGCGCGCCCCCCGTTTCCAATTAAATAATAATTTTTGTTCCTTTGAAGTATATATTATAAAAATCCATTTTTAATTAATTTTCGTCATACACCCCCTCGAAGCCCAACATAATAACGAATGGTTCATGTATATATAAAGCATACTTGTCAAACATACAATTTAATTTTAAGTTTTATCAATCATAATCACAATATAAATAAAATTTCATACATTATATATATATATATATATATATATATATATATATATATATATATATCGATTTTTCTTTACAATAAAAAAATGATCGAATCCAATATCTCACGCATACTATCCAAATTTTTTTCAACTAAACTAACCCTAATTGCTTTATATGATTTTTTGCTTTATGTAGCATGGTTTTGTAAAATGGTTATGTGATGTTTTACTTAATAACAATGGTTTCAGTGTATAACATCTTGGCACTAATGCCCATATGAAACCATTTAACTAAAATAATGGTTTTAGTGTATAACGCTATGAAACCATTTAACTAGACTAATGGTTTCAGTGTATAACATCTTGAAACCAAATAACAAGACTAATAGTTTCAGTGTATAACGCTATGAAACCATTTAACTAGAATAATGGTTTCAGTGTATAACAGTATGAAACCATTTAAATAGACAAATGGTTTCAGTGTATAACATCTTGAAACCAATTAAAAGGACTAATGGTTTCAATGTATAACATCTTGGCACTAATGCTCATATAAAACCATTTAACTATAATAATGGTTTCAGTGTATAACAGTATCAAACCATTTAACTAGACAAATGGTTTCAGTGTATAACATCTTGAAACCAATTAACTAGGCATGGCAACAGAATCCGTACCCGCGGGTACCCGCCCGAACCCACCCCGAGTTTGACGGGGAAAAACCGATTTGACTGGGTTTGGGTTCGGGTTTGGATTTTCCCCGATTTCAAAACATGGGGATGGGGCGGGTAACGGAGATATTGGTACCCACCCCGAAACCGTCCCCGAACCCGCCCGTTTATATAAAATTACTATATTTTGGAATATTGGTTTGTACCGGTACTATTTTATGGTTTTGATAATTTTGGTTTGATATTTTGGAATACCATTTCATTTGTATGTTTAATGCATTGAAATTTTGGTTTGTACTTTATTATTTGAAATTTTTTGTATTGTATGTATGTCAGCGTTTAGGAAAATTTTGGGTTCGGGTAAGGTTCAGCAGGGCAGGGCAAGGTTCGGGGATACCCGAACCCATTTGGGTATACCCGAACCCATTTGGGACGGGGATTGGGTTCAATTTTTTATCCCCATCGGGTAATGGGCGGGGAACAGGTATTTATCAATGATTCGGGTATGGGGAACAGGGAAGGTAAAAACCGTACCCGCGGGTACCCATTGCCATGCCTACAATTAACAAGACTAATTGTTTCAGTGTATAACATCTTGACACTAATGCTCATATAAAACCATTTAACTATAATAATGGTTTCGGTGTATAACGTCATGAAACCATTTAATTAGACTAATGGTTTCAGTGTATAACAGTATGAAACCATTTTTGCTCTGAAATGGTTTCAACGAGTTATTCTCCAAAAACATATTTAACCCTTAATAAAAATTATGAAATAAATTTAAATTTTTAAGACGATATAAAACCGAAGAGAGTGAGGTATCCCCAACCGTTCCAAATAATTCTAAATACCCTAAATAAAATTTTGGGAAAATTTTATTAATATCTTATATTTATAAAAGCATATTTACCTCATTTAATTAACTAAAAATAGTTCCACGTCTCAGAAAAATAGCAAACTTGTCCCAAAATTCTCAGAAAATTATTTACTATTTTAGGTAAAAATAATAAAAAAATTTGGAGTCTCCTTGGCACCGCACGCGCCCCCACGCGCCGCCAGTGAGAGTGGGCGTGGACGCGCGTCACTGTTCATCATCTTCCTCACCCATTTTCTGCAGAAACGGGTCACGACGACCCGGTTCGTCGACCCGGTTCGTTCTCCTTCAATAATCAACGAAACTCGACGTTCTTTATACCGTTTTGATCGTCGTTCGATTTTATGAATGTTTCCGGTATTAGTTTTCGAAATCGGTGATCGAATCGCATGTAAAATGTGGCCGAAATTGAGCAAGCAAAAATAGAAAGTTCTTCGGTTATGATTATTACATGTGTAAAATCATCTGATGGCTGTGAATGACTTATGCACCATACATAAGAAAAGACTTATGCATATTAACTTTTGCCATGATCATCTATTTGAACCACTAGTACACAAAAAGACAACAACTAAAACACTCACTCTCTCCATTCACTTATAGGATATACATACACATATGCCCAACTTAACAACTTATATTTAGGGAGGGGTTGGAGCCCCTGCTCGCCCCCCCTCCAGTCCGTCCCTGACGGGAATGGATTCTCTCAAGTGTGATTTACACTTGAGAGAATAAAGTGTAATCTAACACCATCTAAATTCATTTTCTCTAAATTTTTATATGTTTCTCTCTCTTATTAATGGTAACAAACCACACTTTATTCTCTCAAGTGTAAATTACACTTGAGAGAATCCATTCCCCCATAACCACACCCGTTTGTCCTTTTTGTTGTAGTGGAGGTAGGCTTTGCCTTGTTGGTTTCGGGTCTTGTAATATTTCTTTCATTTTTTGCTGCTACTAGTAACTCCTTGTTCCAGAATAAGCTTTAATAATATTTGCTGATTAAAAAAAAAAAAGGTCAAGGTTGATATATTATAATGCGTCAAAATGTATTTTGATATCAATATTGGAGTTAAGTGGAATGTGTCGGTATAAAATGTAATTTTATATATAGATCCGATCAAATATTTATTAAAAAAATAATATTTTTTATTCAAAAAATGTGATTAATATTTTTGAAACAAATATATCAAACGACACAAGTGATATAACAGTGAAATGTAGACTGGTCTTGAAACGAGTCAGATTTATTGTGTCGGTCCGTTTAACCGCAAAATTTTAACGGGTCGTATCAAGGTTTTCGGCTCAATATTTTAGTTGGTATACTTCTTCTAACTCTGTTACAATGAAGCATATTGGTCTGTGGATATTTTAATTATTGTGACGATATATTCGCGCACTTACGAGCTTATCACAAGTCATTTGGCATTTTAGACTAGGTCACCTATCCATAATTAGAATGACCTTACGTCATTCTCAGTTTCCTTACATGTTGATAATAAAGGTGTATGTGATGTTTGCCATTTTACTAGGCACAAGAAAAATCCTTATCACAAAATCTTTACATGGTCATTCTTATTTTTTAATTATTGTTGATGATTATAGTAGGTTCATTAGGACCATTTTAATGAAACATAAATATGAAGATAGACTTAGTCAAAAAAAAAAAAAATATGAAGCTAGACAAAATCTCATTAATTTTATAAAACTCATTGAAACTGAACACAATTCCAAAGTAAAAATTGTTAGAACTAATTATGGAATTGAGTGCTTATAAAAAAAAATAATTATGGAATTGAGTTTTCTATCCCTCAGTTTTATTCATCAAAAGGTATAATTAATCAAACTACCTGTGGTGAGTCTCCGGAACAAAATGGAAGAGTAAAAGGAAAACATCAACATTTATTAAAGGTTGTAGAGCCTTACATTTTCAAGCAAAGTTGCCTAAAACTTTTTAGTCTTGTGATATTAAACATTTTACATACTTAATAAACATAATCCCTACCCCAAATTTAGGAAACAAATCTCTCAGGTTAATTGTAATGATTCTTAGTTCTTTTAATTTAAATTGTAATAGTTTAAGTTTTGTTTTAATTAAATGATGTTAGTCTTTAGCCCCCTTATATTACTCTCAGGCCCTCCCAATTTGACGATTTTGCCCTTATAAAGGGTTTGGAAGTTACAATCCGAAGTTGCATAGATTTGTAACCTACAATCCGAAATCATGTTAAATAAACTAATGACTGGGTATCACTTGCTTGTTGAGCATCTTTCACGCATAAAAAACATGATTTCAGAAGGCAAGTTCCGAACCATTTAATTTTAAAAACAATTGCAGAGGTTCGTTACGGACAATATGAAATTGCATAGATTCGTAACGTTGGCTTCGAAAGTTTCAAACTGTTCGTCCCATGCTGTTATGAACAACTTTTTGGTTGTTCATGACTTGAAGAGATAATTTTTAAAAACTAGTAACAAACTACACTAAGCTACAATAACTAACTTCTTCGTTCATTTTTTTTGATTATTACATGCACTCAATGTCAATATATATAGCTAACAAACTAATCAATGATTCATCATTATTCTAGATCATTCTAGAACATGAATAATCACATACAATTGACTAATGCATTTTGGGCCTATTTAATCTCTAAGGCCTATATCCATTCATTACATATGGAAATTAAGATAATAATTGTGATGTTTCAACTGGTATGTAATTAGATTTCATAAATAGATTTTAAGATGGATAATTGGAAGTCTACTTAGATAAATTAAATGGCATCCACACCTTTATGAAAGACTATATTGAATAGAGATTATTTCAGTTAAAAAGAAATGAAAGGTTGAAAGCCACAACACTAAGTCATCAAAGGTCACTAGAATAAAGACTTAGTTAGATATGAGCTTTTAAATAGGGAATTAGAACCGTGAAATTAGTTTACTATTCTCACATAGTTAAAGAAGGATATTTGATCATGGAATACTAATGAAATCAATTGGAAATTGAATATCAAAGGGATAATAATACTAGAATGATAGTATGAGATCCAAGCAGTCAATCATTATTAATTTGAGGCAAATGTTCTTGTTAAAAATATTTGAGGCAAATGAATGGAAAGGGCAGTATTCAAACGGTCACACAAATTCGTTAATATATAAAATAAAACTAGAGCATTAATATCACAAGTTTGTAAAAGTTGGAGGTTAAAAGTGGAATTTAGATTTTATAAAAGAGGGAGGTGAGGATCAATTTTAAACAAAATTTGATGATTATTTCTTTATATGGTTTGGTTCAGTGTACACCAGATTTGTCTAACAAAAAATGTACTGAATGTTTGAATTCAGCTTTGGAACAGTTTCCGTATTGTTGTAAACAAATGAAAGGTTGTTTGTATCTTGGACCAAGTTGTTCTGTAAAATATGATATCACTCCTTTCTTTCAGTCCATGGTCAACAATACATAATCACCTGCACCACAGCCAGCTTACTATAACTGCACAAGGAATAGCACTTCTGCAACCTATAACGCTTACCGTTCAACCATCAAAACACTCCCCGACTTGCTCTCCTCCGATAGTAGTAACAATGCTAGATACTACAACACCACAGTTGTAAGCGATAACACTATTGACACCGTCTACGGTCTCTTCCTTTGTACTAGATACACCTTGACCCCAAAAACCCGTCGATCTTGCGTGATAGAAGGAGCCAAACTCATACTCCCTCCGAACACAAATATAAGCAATAATGCACTTTTTAGATTCATTGAATAATGGATGTATCTGGACAGTCCAGATACAGATACATCATTATCAGAAGTTCCAACCAGTTGCTGCAAAGGATCTGGAGGCTCAATATTTTATCCAAGTTGTGGTCAAGTTTTACTATCAATTTTGACACAATAAGACAGCGATCAAGTTATTGTCATACCATATATTACTATCAACCCATGACTACTATATATAGCGAGAGATACATCTTCTGTAATAACTTAGTACATTGAGAACAGGAATTGAAATCACCAATAATATTTTCCTATCCCTCAAAGGAAAATACAAATAGTTCATCAATATTATATCAACTAGGAGAGAATGTTAGCTTTTAGAGAAAGAAAAAAAAAAGTTTCTGCTAGGTGTTATGTTTCTACTTTCAGCTGTGTCTACTGTCTACAAGAGAAGAGGATATTTGATTTTGCTCCTCTGAACAACTCCTGGTTAATCAAGTTGAACAAACATCTGTGGTCTAGTGGCCTTCGGCAACACTATACATTTTCTATACACTTCTTTAACAGAAAGATATTTAGAAAATGAGGAGAAGAAGAAGTGATGAAAACAAGATACTTCCAATCCATCATAATAATTAGAATTTGCCAAAATTGAAGCAGCAACAAACAGATTTGCCGCATAAAACAGGATAGTAGGTAAAGGTGGATTTGGAGAAAAGTACGTCTACAAGGTAAATATATCAACTAGTACTAGTGTACTACATTAAATGATAATATCGACTATCTTATTTTCCATGTTGACTTCTTCTATATCTAATCTATATAAAAAAGTTAATTGTTGTGGAAAGATCAAAACTGCCCTCACTTTAGAAGCTGCCATGTGTCCCATCGAAGGGTATTAGATATCCAAAAATCATGTAATTGAACTAAAAGACAATAAAGTGAGTCATGTACTAAGCCAACCAAGCCATTTTTAATGTTGTGAGAGTAAAAGTCACTTTTTGAACCAGGCCAAATGCAAAACGGCTCCAATCTAGTTAGAAATAAACCAAGCCAAATAAAAAGTGAGTCATGTGACATGTTTTCACTTCTTCCAATACAGGCTAACCTCTATCACTCTTTTCTCCTTCTCCCAATGTCTAACCAAATTTGAAATTCAAATTTTTCTTCTCTCTCTTGACTTATTCAAAATTTTACAGGCTTAATTAATAAATTGGTCCCTTAAAGATATTTTTGGTTTCAGATTGGTCCCTTAAAGAAAAAAAGGTCCAAATAGGTCCCTTAAAGAAAAAAAAGTCCGAATAGGTCCCTTAAAGACATATCCGTTAATCAGTTTGGTCCCTAAAAAGAGGTCTAAATAGGACCAAACTGATTAACAGATATGTCTTTAAGGGACCTATTCGGACTTTTTTTTCTTTAAGGGACCTATTTGGACCTTTTTTTCTTTAAGGGACCAATCTGAAACCAAAAATGTCTTTAAGGGACCATTTTATTAATTAAGCCAATTTTATATCATCTTCACTCATTTTCATTTCATTCACTTTTATTTCTTTCTCTCACATTTTTTTTTTGTTTGTAATATGCATTTTCTACACTATTCATTTCTTTTTGTCTAACCGGATCTTCTTTCTCTTTTTTGAAATTTAAAACACCACTTATACTATTCATCTTTATTCATCAAGTAAGTTATTCTTTCTCTATTCTTCTTTCTCATTTTTTTTAAAATATACTCTAATATCTTCATTTTTTTCTAAACTCCATTTTTGTGTCTTCCCATTTTGCAGGAAAGCTATTTTTTTTTTTTGAAATAATAATGATTTTAAATGGTTTTTTATTTTAATGAATAATTACAAATATTTTGTAACCTTTGATGAATAAAATCAATTAGTGATATACATCTTAACTATCATATTGGGTCAAGTTATAACTAATAAAAATCTCAAAAAAATTATTTTTGCATGGGATAAGTTATAACTGATATAAATTTTAACTATCATATACGGGATAAACTATTACTGATAAAAATTTCAAAATAATTATCATATCAAAGGTAAATAGAAAAATAGAAAAATAAAAGATATTAACTCATTAAGCAAACACTTGTGGGGTGTAAAATATGGTTAGTCAAAATAAAAGATTACTGCTGTCATATGTATATATGTAGGGATTATCTTGATGTTAGAATTGATTGAGAAGTCAGTTCACTTGGGCGGGCGGCATGGCGAATACTAAACAATCTAAAGACCATAGGAATTCCATGCATGATGGGTGGTTGAGTAGTGAGAGATGAATTTGCAAGAGTATATGTATTCTTTGAAAATTGCAACTATGAAATTTGCGAGAGTTCTCTTTCCCACTCTTTTGCACTTTGATTGTATCAAGAGTTTAATTTCTATAAATTGTTTATCTCGATAACTTTATCTCGATGTCTTGCTCAAACATCAACAAAACCACTCCAAATAGCCCCTTCCAATTGAATCTCAAGACCCTCCTCACAGATTTATCTTCAAATGCCACTATAGTAGAAGGCAAAAACTACTCGTCTGATACAGTCTAATCTATGGTCAGTTTATGTGCAAGGGTGATGTTCCTGCTCATCTCTGTAGTCAGTGTGTCACAAACTTGACTCGTTACAATTTATCCTCAGACCCATTGAACTATGATTGTTCCTTTTCCAAAGAGGTGATGATTCAGTACGAGGAGTGCATGGTCCGATATTCCAACAAATATTTCTTCTCCCCAACTCACTTTAGTTAATGTGTCCAACCAGGCAGTATTCGAGCGTTTAGTTTTCAAAACCTTGAATGGTGTGGCAGATGAGGCAGCCAATTTTTCAATTGGCGTCAAGAAGTATGCCACATAGGAAGGCAACCATATCTGAGTTTCAACACCTATATTTTCAAGCTCAGTGCACACCAGACCTGTCACCACAAGATTGCAGGAAATGTCTGAATGTTACCATAATGGACGTTCTTCAGAACTGTAAAATTTACAACGCAGAGGTAGGTAGGGAAGTCTGAAACTTACAATTGTTACATCAGATATGATGTGTACGGTGTACCCTTTCTATCGCCACAGTAATGCTCCCACACCACAAGATCTCATTCCAGCTTCCAGTACAATTGATTCAGAATACTCACAGCATCCTGCTTATCTTTCCCACAATTGTTCAAGCAATGAAACCACAGAACAATGAGTTTCTATCAAATCTCACAATACTCTTCTCTTCATTGTCTTCCAATGCCATCAGAACCAGTTTTTTCAAGACAACTGTCGACACGGTCAATGGCCTCTTCATGTGCCGCGGTGATATCTCCCTCTCCCCTACCCTCTGTCAGTTATGTTATGTTATGTGTCCAAGATGCAACCAAAAGAATATCCTCAGAGTGTTCTACCTCCAAAGAGGCTATAATTTGGTATGATAAATGCTTACTCCGCTATTCCTATCATTCTCTCCTTTCAGGTATTGATACAAGTAGAGCTGTCAAAAACGGGCGGCCTGGCACATTTCGGGCCGGTCTGGTCAGGCTTCGGGCTTTATCGGGTCGGGCTAAAAATCCCGGATAAAAAACATGCTATAAATATTAGTGCCCGAGCCTGGCCCGGTCCGAGTTGTTGGGCTTTCGGGCGGCCCGGATTTTTTTAATTTTTTTTTTACTCTTAGTGTTTAAACTAAACATTATAAATAACTAAAAAACTACTACTTTGTGTTGTGCATACCAAAATTGGACATTCAAATTAACAACTATCCTATATTAATCATTACACTTATATTATACATATATTATATAGGATCAAAAATTCTCACGCGCCCTATTTTTGCTCGTCCGCTACCTAAGAGTTTCTCGCGCGCCCTATTTTTACTCATCCGCTACTTATGAGTTTCTCGCGCCCCCTATTTTTTCTCACCTGCTACCTAAGAGTTTCTCGCTCGCCATATTTTTACTCATCCGCTACTTATGAGTTTCTCGCGCCCCCTATTTTTACTCATCCGCTACCTACGAGTTTCTCGCACCCTATTTTTACTCATCACCTACCTAAGACTACAGTTTCTCGCGCGCCCTATTATTACTCATCCCGTCATCCGCTACTTAAGAGTTTCTCGCACGCTCTATTTTTACTCATCCGCTACCTACAGGTTTTTCGGGCGCTCTATTTTTACTCATCCGCTACCTACGAGTTACTCGCGCGCCATATTTTTACTCATCCGCTACTTAAGTAGTAAAAATGAGAAATTTGAGAGAGAAAAAACACCGTCCGCTACTTAAGTAGCGGTTGATATTTGAAAAAAGAAATTCTTATAATACAAACTAAGTTCAAATCATCCAAAATAATTTATTTATAGTATTTATTTTGGAAAAAAATTATAATTTATTCGGGCTTGCGGACCGCCCGTGGCCCATTCGGGCTAGCCCATATTTTAAACGGGTTTTATCGAGCCGGACTAAAAAGCCCGGAAACAATTCAGACTAGAATTTTCAAGGCCTGAGCCCGGAAAAAATCAGGCTTGACGGACCGGCCCATTCAAGCTAGCCCATTTTGACAGCTCTGGATACAAGTGCTCCAAAATTTCACCAATTCAATATAGCCAATGCTTCTAACCTGAACCTGCTTCAAAGCATCACCACTTGGATACTAGCAAATACTTTATATGGATTGAAGTATATCCAGACAGAGGAGAGTACTATTAAAAACTATGAAACAAGATCAGTAAAATTGAATAATCATCAAACCCTTTACACTCTTGTTCAATGTACGCCAGATTTGTCTGATGGGGAATGTAGCACCTGCCTGAGTAACATTTTCGAAAACGAAATTCCTTGGAGTAGTTTGGCAAGTTCAGAGGAAAATATTCTATATCCTGGCTGCTATATGATGTTTGGATTGTCCCAATTCTACAGCAATATGGTGATGAACTAGAGGGGTTTGAGCAAGTTAGTCCAGATTATTTTGTTTAATATTTTTAATTAATTAATTAAATAATCATTTTTTGAATATTATAGAAATTACTTCCCGCGTGTTGTTGATCCACTTACGGCTCAAATTTTCATCTGCTATGTGAAACTTATGGGGACTTTTTTACATGACAATTAAAATTTTTAACATGTGATTTTGACAGATTTTTAAGATTTCAAAGTATTTTATGGATTTGATTTATAACCTCTATGAATTTTTGGTGCAATAAAAAAAGATAATAATAAATAAATTATAAGATCTGAATAATATATGTTTATTTCATAAATTTGTTAGTACATCAACTTGTTCCTTCTCTTGTGTTAATTGAATAAAGATGAAGAAAACAAAAATCAATAAAAACAACCAATAAATAAAAAACGTTAGGGTTGAAAAGTGTATTGGGTTATCAAGCAGTGAACGTGGATGAATAGGTATCTGAACAAATGTCCATAGTTAAGTAGATTAATAGCAAGTAGTGAAAGTGGATTAATAGGTATATGAACAATTGTTCATAGCCATTGATATCGATAATATATATGAACAATAGCGAGCAGCGAAAGTGGTGAGAAAAAAAAAATGATTCTAGTATTCACTACCACTCCCTGACGACAGGAAAAAAAAAAGTTTATGAGAGTGTATGAAAAGTCTTGAGGGTTTGTGTGAGATTGTTGAATAGTTTTAGTATTTATATTTTAAACTAAAAAGTCTTACGAAATCCACTCCACAAAAGAATCCTTCAAAGTCTATGTAATTTTGAATACCGACAGACATTTTATAAGTCTTAATTGAATACTAACAGATTTTGTTGCCTTAAAAAAAAAAACTTAATTGTCTTAATTGAATTTCACGGGACTTATTTGTATTTTATAAAAGTCTTAATTGAATACCATATAATTTTTTTATTCTTAAAAAGTCTTTTAAAATTCATTGATATCCCAATTGAATACACATCCCTTTAATTTAAAAAAAAAATGTGAAACTTTAATTGTGTGTTTGGTTGCGAAGAGAGCAAGAAGTGAGAAAGAGGGTAAGAAAAGAGAAAGATAAATAAAATTTGATATTTTGACAGATATAAAAAAGAAATAAGAGAGAAAAATATGTGTATAATTGTAAAAGGATGAAAGTATTTTTATATGCACTATTAGTATTTTTATTTTAGTTCACATTTTTTGTGTTGTGGTTTGTGAAACAGAGACACTCCTCATATTAGGCGTGTCTCGACGTCTGACATGAAATCGACACGATACTGACGCTTATAATTACATCAAATTATGTTATTTTTTAAATTATTATCGGTGTTGACGTGTCACTATCTGTGTCGTGTCCAATATCCATATATGTGTTTGTGCTTCATGAGTTGTGGTTGTAAACAATAGGGTTGCAGATTAATTTTGTGTAGCTCTTCACATGTTAGATATGACTCTTTGATTCAGACACAGCAGCGGACCTAGGGGTGGGCTGAGGTGGGCCGCGGCCCACCCCCACCCTCAAAAAATAATTTTTTTTATATGTAGGGTATTAATTTAAATATATTATTAATGATTTTAAGTCACCCGGTATATATATGTACAAATATTAATATAAATATTAATTTAGAGTATATTATTGATGACTATAAGTAATTCGGTACACATATTAGTTCAAGTATTAGTGTAAATGTTAGTTCATAATTAATTGAATTTATAATAATAGATAAAATTAGCAGTTGAACTAGCGTATATAAATATGAAATGACATAAAAAATATGTTTAATTAATATTAAATTTTTAAAGTCCCATATTTTCACATTTGTTGCAATTTTAGTCCTATCTAAATATTTTTTTATTACTTTTTTGCTGTAAAATTAGCGAATTTTAATAGGAAAAAATTGTGAATTTTGGTCTCAAATTTGATATTTCATCTTTAGATTCAATGTTGGAGACAATAAATCACCTTTATAGCCAAAAATTACAATTTTTAGAGTAAAAATATAGTTTGTTGGTACCAAAATAGTAACATGTGAAAATAGAAGAGCAAAAAATTCAATTTGAAAATAGATTGACTATTTTTCGGCCCACCCACGATATTTTTTCTAGTTCCGCCACTGTTCAGACATACATATCAAATATAAAAAATACCACCAACAAACTATATGTATGACACCACTAATATATTACCAAGTTTAATTTAGTTAAAATGTGAATATTAATACATCACACACAATTGAATTTCCCTAATTATCATATATTCAATATGATTTTTTAAGTCGGACATATCAAACAATAATAACACTCTCAATCAACTAATGCATGCATAACACCACACACACACACACACACATATATATATATATATATATATATATATATATATATATATATATATATATATATATATATATATATATATATATATATATATATATAAAGTGATTAAATACACCCTAAGGTATACGTTGCTAATGCACACTTTCATAAAAATGAGTGGGTGTGTTATAGCAAATCCTTATATATATATATATATATATATATATATATATATATATATATATATATATATATATATATATATATATATATATATATATATATATATATATATATATATATACACGTTTTAAAATTAATCTCTAATTCTCCATGCAATAAATAATTTTAGAGTCATATATATTATATGATAATAAATATTATATATGTTTGAAATATAAGTAATTGAAATTCTAACCATATTACATTTATGTATTTCATCTCTGTTTATAACTAGATGTTTGTTTTAAGTTTATTACATCTATTCCTATGAAAATGATGGTAGTTTTATCCCTGTTTTTTTTTTTACAACAGTTTTATTCCTAATCCTACCTAGGCCTTCTAAAAAAAAAAGATTTAGCTAAAAAGATTTATTCCACTTTTTATTTTATTTTTAAAGTTTTTTAATGTAACATATTTCATAAAATTTCATATGCATTAATTTTTTTTTTACGAGAATGTCCTATTTATGGTGCATAAGCTCAAACTTATGCACCATGCATAAACTTGCTTCCTACACCCAACATATTTGCTTCCTACACCAAAAGTCAGTTCAAGCCCAAAATTAGGCAATCTATTACTCGCACGCCACCCATATACTACCTCATTACTTGCGCGCCCCCCATTTGCTTAGCACACCCCCCAATTTTTTTTTCCTTTTCCTCTAGATTTCTTGTGAGCCCCCCAATTTTTTTTTCCTCCCCCAGATTTCTTGCACGCCCCCAATTTTTTTTCCTCCTCCAAACTTCTAGCGCACCCCCCCAAATTTCTAGCGCACCCCCCATTTCCAATTAAATAATAACTTTTGTTCCTTTGAAGTATATATTATAATAATCCATTTTTAATTAATTTTCGTCATACACCCCCTCGAAGCCCAACATAATAATCAATGGTTCATGTATATATAAAGCATATTTGTCAAACATACAATTTAATTTTAAGTTTTATCAATCATAATCACAATATAAATAAAATCTCATACATTAATTACACACACACACACACACACACACACACACATATATATATATATATATATATATATATATATATATATATATATATATATTTTTTTTTCTTTACAATAAAAAAATGATCGAATCCAATATCTCATGCATACTATCTAAATTTTTCTCAACAAAACTAACCCTAATTGCTTTATATGATTTTTTGCTTTATGTAGCATGGTTTTGTAAAATGGTTATGTGATGTTTTACTTAATAACAATGGTCAATGATTTCAGTGTTGAAACAAAAAGACCCCACGAGCTGTTAATAGTATGCATCTGCCCACTTGGAGACATTGATGATTTCATCTTGTGGGACTTTGTGGAGCAAATTCCTATCATTTAACATCACATTCTTCTGATCCAGGAGGAAACTGGTGGGACTCTGAAATCCCATCGCAGCCAACACCGGCTTCAACTGTTCTTTCAAGTCCTTGACAGAGTTTGTTTTTGCGTTTCCCCTCCCTTTAATTTTCACAAAGTTGTTGAACACAGAAAATTGATGATATACATCACCTTCATCTTCTACTTCATTCCCTGCAAGGGAAACAATCATAATGGCGTCAAGATCGCCCTCACAATCATCAAATACTTCTCCCAACAATACACCATCATCGTACATGACTTTGTTTTTGCGGCCATAGAACACTAGCTTGACACTCTCATTCTCATTTTCTACAGATTCCCATATCCATCAAAACTCTTTCTTCACTTCTTCGCCGAGATCGGACACAATCTGGGCTTGGAACAATTGGAACTTCTTAAAGTCCTTATAGAAGGCAGTTCTTACATCAAATTCACACTGTGAACCCATCGGATTACGGTGATTCATGAACTTTCTGTACCAAATGTAAAAAGAAATTCAAGTCAAATTAACATAAATTCAAATGATTCAAGCAAGCATCAAATCAAACAATTAGGCGATGAAGGAAAAAAAAAAAAAAAAAGAACAGGAAGAAAAAAAAAAAGCAAAAAATCATAATCAAGTCAAATTGAAAATAATTACAAATACAAATAGAGAGAAACTGAGAAAATATCAATGAAAATATTAATACAAACGTAACCAACAGATATTCAAAGAGAGAGAGAGGAGAAATCGAACATAATCTCAAACCTCTTTGATACAAGGGAACTTCTATGTATACATGGAAACTTCTATATAAAGAGAGAGAGAGGATAAATAGAATAGAATTTCAAACCTCTTCTTTGCAAGGTCCGGGTCCGCTTCAACATCTTTGGAAGTCGTATCCAGATCATCTGTTACAGCTTCACCTTTTTTGCTGTAGTTTCCGGCATACGATTCATTAACAGAAATAATGCTGCAATTCATAAATTAAAAAAAAAAAAAAAGAAAAAAAAAAGAAATGAAACTCTAACAAACTTAACCGCTTTCCTAAATTGGAACAATATATCGATGAAAGCAATTTATAATTAAACTAATTTGTGCTGCAAAACGGAATATAATTATATTTATTAACAAAACACTGAAATTATTCTTAAATGCTCGATTCGTAAAACAGAGTAAGAAACACAAACCTCTTTGCAATGATCTCGTTCTTCTGCAAATCTTTCGTCACGGAACGGAGCTCTCTGTTCTCCTTCTGCAGACCTTAAAGCTCTCCGCCGTTGTTGCAGTTTCCGGCAATCAATGACGAAGAAAACGAGCCAGCATTCGACTGCTTGCGATCGGCAGTGTTGATGCCGATGCCGAATCCAGAACAAACGTCCTTGTTATTCATTTTGATTGGTGAAATCATCCTGCAAAACGATAAATTAACGATTAAGAAACGGTTAACAGAAATTGACGAATGATTAACAGAAATTCAGGATCATTCACGCGTTAGCTGATGTAACATCCCACTTAATTAATAGTAGTAATATTAATTGGAGACTTAGTTGAGAATTTAATTACAAGAAAAAATTGGACAAGTGAAGGATATGGAAATTACATAAGTGTAAATTGGAATAACTTGTGAAGGACAAAATAGTAATTTTGTAGTAATAACCATATAAGTTCCAAGATGAGAAGAACAACTCTCTTTCTCAAAACACTCTCACGCCCAACCTCCCTTTTTCACCATAACCACAAACTTCATACTCCATTAATCGATCAAATTTCTTAATGCATGTATGAATTCTTCTTACCCATCATCAATTAAACTCAATAGAAGCAAAAACCAACCCTATCTTCCTCTCCTTCCCACTCTTAGCCACAAACCCCTTTCTTCCTCACAAACTCATACCTTCCACCATTGTCAAAGCTTGCATGCACGAATTTCTTATGGGTTTAAGCTTGTAGATGTTGGAAACCAAGGTAATGTAAGCATTCCTAAACTTTCCCCTCTTCTATGTTGATTTGACCGATTTTGATGGTTAGAGAATGAGATAGTTATTATCCTATTTCCCTTGAAAGTGAAGGTTGAAAGAAGTCTTGTTTCACTGTTAGTTTGGAATTTCAGCAAAGACGTGGACTTGTAATAGTGGGGACTAAAGATTGAAGCTTTGAAGAAATTGAAGAAAATGGAAAAGAAAGATTAGGGTTAAACCCGTATTCTGGACAGACCTCCACTAAAAAGGTAATTTCTCACTCCTCGTAACTCCTTTTGAAATTCCGCTTGATTCTGTGGTAAGATAACGAAATTCCGGTCGATTCGACGCCAGTTTCATGGATTTCTAAGCAGTAATGAATTCGGGAGAAGCATTTGAAGTTCGAGGTCTGATACAGAACTTTGGGCTGCAGGTTTAGAGTGTTGTGGCTGCAAATTCTGTTTTTCAACTAGCTCCGAATATGTTGTTAGCACGATTCAAACGTCATGTTCAGGTGGGTTCCTTTAGGTAAACTCTCACTTAATAGAGTAGCCTTATTAGTTTTCCCCAAAATCCAACTATGCATGTTAACTTAAGTTTTAGGGATTAATTAGGGAGAACTCATGAAATGACTTAATTAATGGATTGAATATGCCCTACATGTTTGGAATGTTGTTAATTCGTGGAATTTAGCATAAAATGATTGATATGTATACTGTTTTGGAATGGTAAGTGCTGCTGGATGTTGCAGGTTGCGTGTTTGAGCCGGTTCATACAGCTATGAATCGATGCATATGTTTTCCAGAGCTTAGAAAATGTGTGTTCTGAGTCTATGAATTGGTGCATGCTATGCTTGAACCGGTGCATAGGCTTCAGGATGTGTTTTATAAAAACATGGAAAACGTGTGAATCGGTGCATACCCGGTATGAGTGACTCAAACATGGCCTGGACAGAGTTTGAATCGGTGCATAGACAGTATGCACGGGAGCATGGAACCCAGAATAACTATTTTTGTAACAATAACTATTTTTGTAACAAACTGAGAACATGAACCGGTGCACAACTCTTATGAACCGATGCAACCTGAGACCATTATGCTTTTGAGTTAAGGATGGAGGATATGTCAACTAATTTAATTTAACTAAAAACCCTCCATCACGAATAGTATTTTATAAAAACAACAAGTGTCTAAATTCCACGATTACAGACTTTCTACATGTTTAAAATCAGTACACTTAGGAATTTAATCAGGATGATCATAATAGTTAGAAATATCCCCGGGAAGGGTTGATGGGCAGGTTAATGCAATTTAGATTCTTAAGACAGTTGATCAGATTATGGTGGTTGATCCCGAACCACAGTTTATCTAGCCTTTGGCTATGAGTCTAGCTTTTGCTACGAGGGATTCTTCACTTTTAGTGGGAATCAAGTTATTTAAGTTGTGAGCTGAGGTGGTTCTCTGATCTACATTTAATATCAGAAACTACAGTCAGGCCTTCGAGACCCGCTCACCTCGAAGTGTCCGTGAGTTATAAAATTAATAAAGATAATAAATTATGTGATACACCTTTATTTATGTTTAAGCTATTCAATTATGAATATGAGTTATTTTAGTGATCAACTGATTTATGTACGAGCCCCTGGTGTAGTCACCACCGTAGTTGGGGTAGCAGGAGCTCACTGAGGCTTACTAGTCTCAATCCACGATTTATTGATTATAGGTAACAGGTTGAGCATGATAAATGGATTTTCAAGAGGATTGAAGTAAAGACGTTGTTTATGGAAACTTCGTAGCATTCACCTGTTAAATTATTATAGAAGATGACTCAAGGTTTGATCCTGATTGTTATGCATTCTATTTCGCTCTGATGTATAATATATTATAGGTTGTACATTATGACAGTTTATTCAGGATTTTGTCAAGATTGTGTATTGTCTGGCAAATTATCTTGTAATTGTACTATGTCGGACAAAAGTTATTTTGTAATTTTAACGTTTCCCGATTCAGTTATGTATGCTCCTATTGATATTCTAGATAAATCAATATGGGGTGTTATAACTGATTTGTACATTTTCAGATTAATACATTGCAAATCAAAGAAACGGTTACGGATGGAAGAAAAAGCAAAATACAAAATCGATTCAAGAAATTAAACGATTGATATTGATTACAATAACACATGCATAATGAAATTATTCAAAGAGTAGAGAAATTCACAGATGAAAACCTCGATAGTAACAGAAAAGAGAATGAGTAAGGAAGAAAAGCTCCAACTTCAGAAACAGAGCTTCTCCGGTGAGTGAGTGAGTGAGAGAGAGAGAGAGAGAGAGAGAGAGAGAGAGAGAGAGAGAGAGAGAGAGAGAGAGAGAGAGAGAGAGAGAGAGAATGCGGAATGAATTTTGGGAAGAGAATGATGGTTGAAAGAGAGAGGTTGAAGAATGTGTGTTTATATAGTTGCAATGCAGAGTGTGCTTGTTTGTTGCAAGGGAAAACCGTCTTGAACACACTTTCTAGTTTCTAACAGAATTCACTTTATAGTTTTCCCTAACTACCCATGTATTTACTAAAGAACCGTGCGTTTTTAGGGAGTTTTCTGGAAATTATGTTTGGTGTCTTTCATTTCCATTTGTAATTGAACGTATCACGTGTGCATGACCATTGATATTTAATCAGATGGGGTACCAGAAAGGATCCTCTACGACTATAGTTCCTCCCTTATCAATTTTAGTTTTGCTATATGCTTTGTTTTATTTTATTTTATTTTTATTGTAAAAAGTTTGAAAAGAAAAGATTACATTAGAGGGTAGCAACATTAGGGCTATTAACGGTTAACTTATAAAATATTAGAGGATCACCTAAGCCACAACTAAGATTATATCGATTAATTTTACAATACGAATTTTGAATCGTGACTTTTCAATCCATTTGTATATGACGACGAATTTTTTAAGTGATACTCCAGCACGAGGTGCTTCTTGTGTTACCTCCACTAATCATCTGAACAATCACACGCGAATCAATATGATGCTCCATCGATCGAAATTCAAATCTCCAAACATACAATATTCCATCTAAAATCCCCGGTTTTTTAATCCATTTCTATAAAAACAAATGTAAATAATGTATATGCATAAGTGTTTTCTCATGATAAATTCTTATCTAGTTACTCGTACCATTGATTTAGACTACTTCCCCATTCACATTGTCCTAGCTATAAGTTGTGGCAGCTCAACCTCGAAACCAAAGGGGCCTAGTCTGCGAGGCCAAAGTGGGCTCAATGGTCAACCCTCATTCGAATTAAGGGATTGTCTTTGCTTAATAGCATAGGAATTGAGGTTTCAGATTATCTAACTTTCTCTTTTTTAACATAATTTGATTTCAGAGTTGTGGACCCTGATGGAAATATCTTTCTTTCTAACTGAAATGTATCGCGTGAGGACCACTATAAACGCATGTACTTTTTTTTTTTTTGATAAGTAAACACGTGTACTTCAAAACAACATACAGTTGGTTTTTTTTTTTTTTTACGATACTTGCCTTTTCTTTACCATACATTATTAATTAACTTTTTTGACAAAATAAGATAGATTCCAAAGTCACAAATGCGTGAGGAGATTTGAATTTTGTCAATCATTTTGTGTGTGTAAATTTTTAATGCCTTATTATTTTGTCCATCTACAAAGTAAAATTAATATTATAAAATAATTTGATATTGTCATCTGATAATAATTATATATTCCTTCAAATTATTTAACAAATTACATTCAAATTATGTAATATGAAATAACGTTAAATTTTTTCAAATATTAAAAAGTTTTCTGCCTTTGAACAAAAATGGAAAAATGTATAAAATTACTTTACAATAATAAATCATATTCATTTAACTGTTTTATAAAATCTAAATTGTATGGGAAGGGATCTTTTCCATTTTTGAAAAAAATGGAGATGGCACAACAAGTCGGGCGAAATAGGATCCTCTCCCGTGTATATTTCATTGGAGCTCGAGTTTATATGACGACCACCGTTCGCCAAGGAAATCATGCGACAACGCCATCTTACTTTCTCTGTTGTGGCTACCGTGGGATAGAGGGAGAAAGGATTGGGCCTTGGAGATGAATTTGGACTCACGAATGTTTGCAATGGGCCTGCACACACGTTGGACTACTTGCATTTCATAATGGGGTCAAGCTAAGAAGAATTAGAGTTTTGAGAAAGAATTTGAGAATAAGTTCACTCAACACATTTTGAATTTTCTTTGGGTTTAGATTAAATTCTAGGTTGCACTAAATTGTGGATTTTGTTAGATTACACCTTGAGGATAAGGTGGTTCTGCAAGACCAATGGAATGTAATGAATGGATATAGGCCTTAGAGATTAAATAGGCCCAAAATGCATTAGTCAATTGTATGTGATTATTTATGTTCTAGAATGATCTAGAATAATGACGAGTCATTGATTAGTTTGTTAGCTATATATATTGACATTTGGTGCATGTAATAATCAAGCAAAATGAATGAAGAAGTTAGTTATTATAGCTTAGTGTAGTTTGTTAGTAGTTTTTAGAAATTATCTCTTCAAGTTATGAACAACAAAAAACTTGTTCATAACACATGCGCTCCGAAATCGTGTTCTGAAATTTGCTCATAGAAAGGTGTGAACCAACGGAGTTATGGTGTTGAAGCGTGGCGGCTACGGTGAGCACCGGTAACGGGAAAGAAGGAGATTGTTGTTGATTGTTGTTGTCTTTGTGGTCGATAAACATTGGACTTTGTCGTTCTTGCCGCAAAACAACCATTGGTTCTTGTCGTTGTTGCCGGTAATGTTTTAGTAGTTGTCACTGTTGTTGCTGCCATCGCCATTGACTCAACAGAGTTGCAGGTAAGGAAAGAAGAGAGCTTTGTTGGTGTTATGTGCTTCTGCTATGTTACAGACTCCTTACTCTAATATGAAAACAGAGTTATCAGTGTTTAGGATCCTGCGATCCGAATAATTCCGTTTTCGGATCCTAGTTTACGAACTAGATTAAATTTGGAATCCATAATTTCAGAAGTTAACTCTGTTCAGGAACCAACCTCATTACCAACTCATTATTCCTTTTCTTCAAACTACTACTACTTACTTGAACCTCAATTTCCATAATAGAAATTCTATCATCAAAACTTGTGTTCTTGCCATTGCAGTACATTTTCTCTTATGCTCTATTTTGTTTGTTTGCTTGCTTCCACAATTTCAAATTGTAAAAAGTAAATCTTGCAAATAGTGTAGCAGCAATGGTGAATGAATGGAATGGAAAAAATGAATAATGTTTGAAAAAACGAAATTATGCATTTTCGGAACTTATATTCCGAAATTGATTCAACTTCGGATTGTAGAATCCACTAGTTAGGAACCCGTGCAACGCACGGGCGAGGACGATTGCATTATCTGATTAAATATAGCATTTAGATAATTAGTTGTTAACATAACACAATCATATAAAAAAAGACATATAATAATATAATTGTTGTTATAGTTAAAATATAAACCAACAAACAAACAGTAACTTAAGAGTATCATTCAAATAATTAATGTAGATAGAGTTCAAACAAAAACCATAATAAACTACAACATGTCAAACATAATTGTTTTTGAAGACAACTATTGATGTTGATTAATGATAACAACATTAAAAAAATCAGGTGGATCTGAGACAATAAACTGAACTCTTGCGCCAGGTTGTATGTTAGCATTCTGAACAAATTCAAACCATCCAGCAGATATATACCTCTCATTCCTATTTCTTGAAGATGTTTTGATGGCACAATTCAAGAAAATATTTGATGTTTTGATGGCACAACCGAGAGAATATTTTATTAGTTCATCTTACAAAACCCATATATTTATATGGATAATCTCCGTTAAGTTCTTTATATGAGCTAATAAACCACCAAAGAAATTAATAGAAAATGAGTAAATAAAGAATAATTGTGAAAGCAATAATAATAATATCATACTTTGTAGTATTTTCCATTTTGTTGTATTGCAAATGAAATTCTGTCATTTATAATGGAACAAAAATTAAGGCTTCAAATTAAAAAGTCAAATATAGTTTTCTTCCTAAAATTTTCTACCATTTACAAAATCTGATCATAATCAAAATAAGTACCAGGGTGACTACTGGCTGGGACAGGGAGAAATCCTGTTCTAATTTTAGTATTTAAAACATAATAAAATGTGAAATGAACCTTATTCTATAGAGTCAATATGACATGGAACAAACAACTTGGTGAAAACTTTAAAGAACATTCATGTTTCCTTTTGCTGAAAATATATATATTCTGATTGCTGTTGGACAATTTAGACGCGTGCAGCCAATGAGATCAGTGTTTGGTTTTTGGCTTCTTCACAATCATCACAGTGCAATGAGCATGATGAGCACAGTAGTCCTTACACTACCTAATACCGCCCTGCAATTAAATTCAATCTCAAAGAATAAGTAAATAAGTACCTATATGTTAAGCGCCTACGCGAACAACTTTTCATTAAGTTGTTTATCCGAACATGAAGTATTTATCAGACACTCATTTCAATCAATGATTGTAAATTTGTAATGCAATTGAATGATAAATGTGACCAGAATGAACTTGTACCTTTTTATAGCTCCATAACCATGACTACCAAGAACCAATATTGAAGCATGGTGCTTCTCCAGAGCATCACAGAGAACATTTCTAGCATCACCTTCCACCACTTCCACTACTATGTCTTACCTGATAAAAAAAACTATATCAAATGATAATTCACATGTTTGCCCACACAATATACTGAATTTTGATTGTAAGACATCAGAAATTAAGTAAAATTATATAGTATTAACAATGAATAATTATACCTCTCAGATGAGTAACATAAACATTTGAAGCCATTATTAGAATTAAGGTTAATTGGTATACACCGACAGTGTAAAACTTTTTCACACATGTATCAAATCATAAACTAACCTATAAAAGTGACATTATGGTGTCCCCCCAAAGTGACCTATGAAACCAAACCTCTTCAAAGAAGTAATAAACTAATCACCATAAACTCATGCACACAGTCAACTCAAGAACATCCCAATAGAAAATAAGTATGAGTTTCCTACACCATTCACTTAATACACTAATTGCCTTTAGAGAAACAAAAGGAAATAACATTAATTGCCTTTATAGATACTAAATTGAAGTTAGGTAACAGTCAATTGGATAGATACTTTATAGAACAATACATTTACCAAATGTAGTCATATGCATATAAAGTTTAAAGGCGGTCAATAAAAAATAAATACAAAACATGAGAATAAATCAAATTAGAGTTTTCAAATACAATGAAAGCAAAACATGAACAGAACAAAATAAACAAAGAAAATCTAATTAATTCTATCTTTTAAATCTCCAATCACATTTTGAATATCATACAATAGATATAGATATTAGCCAAGAGTAGCCTTAATTCTCAAAGCACACAAAGAACAAAGTTGATGCACATTCCAAACTTACAACGGAAATTGGATGAGCTAGAGCAAATTTAGATTTCAATGATTTATCTATGTATTAAAATGCTAACAGTTATAAGAGTTTACCGTATCAATGTCAGTGAGTGAGGAATGTAAAATATTTTACTCACAATAATACATGTGCTCAAAGGAAACATGTTAATTTTGCTCCATCATATTCTTAGTTACCATCCTTTGAACTCAAACCTGCAATCTTAGACAATGAGGGTGTCAAAAATTAGCACTTAACATTGTCAAACATTAATATGAGGTTAGTCTAATTCTCTTGGAAATTCAAGCTCTAATCTTCTTGGAAAAAATAGCTAGCACTTAAAAGTGTAGCATAGAAAAGTTGTTGCATGTATGACATCTTAAATTTTGAGGGTTAAACATAAGGTTAAAATCAAAACTATCAAATCACTATACTTTTAATCTATGGTTTTGAAAAAATAAGCAACATAAGAAATGCAGAGATAAGAAATAAATGAAATATTTCATCAAACTACAAAACATGGGTTAAAATTGAAGGCAAGGATAGAATTAAACTCACTTTACTTAACACAGGGCAGCAGAGCAGGAAAAACAATTGCTCTAAATTTAAAAATAACTAAAAATTATATTGGGTACATGAGAACAAAAACTATATTTAAAAGTAATTATCTGAAAGTGAGAAACAATGCCATCATGTTGATCAAAACTAAATGATAAATTTGGAGCACTATACAACTTCACATGTAACACATTGAACTGGAAAATTAAAACTTTAAATTAAAAAAACACATAGAAGCTATATATAAGTTGTGTTTAAGACAGAGTAAATAAGCTTACCTAATATAATAATCATGAGGCACGAAAACTTCATTTAGAGGACCAAAGTAGTCAAATAGTCTACAAATCTTTTGGCCTGCAAAGTGCAAATAGAGTATTACAGTTGATTTCATACAGTTTTTGCAAAAATTTAAATAAATCATTTAAAAAAATATGATGAAGAAGACACCATTTTTATAAAATTTCTTAAAGCTGGTGATGTAAAAGCTAACAAATTATCTATTTTCACTAATTCTTTCACTAATTGCATACAAATGATAGTATAGAAAATCATAAAAAAATAAGACCACAATTGAATGATATATAAGACCAAAAAAATGAAGACAAAGACACTGAAACAAAAAAAACAAAAATCGGTGGTCTACTCTGTCAGCGGCAAACGATCTATAGGAGAATCTGGAAGAAAGGAAAAATGCAATCAATGCAATCAAAGCTATGTACCTCACCAACTCTCACTAAAGTAAGGAATTCAAATAATGACAATAATCCTTTCTATCTAAATCAAACTAAAAGTAATTAAAAGTATCAAACTATAAGTGGTCTACTTATATGGTGACAGAGGCATCACAAAAACACTATCCACAATGAAGTGTTTGTGCTATATTAGATGTAGTTGTATCGAATAGTACCTTTAATTTTAAGTTATATATGAAAACAAAGAACAAAATGAAAGAAGTGATGATCATTTCATGATGAAAAAAAAATGGAGTGATTGATTATACCTCTGATGTAGTTGTGGTATTATAGAATAAAATATACCTCTGACGAACCAACAAATTTAGTATTTCTGCATAACCAAATAGCTTTAGAGATGCATAACCTAATCAATATTCTGCAAGAGAACCAATAACCAAATAGCTTTAGAGAATAAAAAGAACTGTAACTATAATTCCATAACAGTATCTTAGCTTGACTACTAATTCCACAACAATATCAAAATTGAGTTGCTACATTCAAATTGGTCAAATTCACTTACATATATCAACTTCTCAAATTGAGTTGATATGATCGTTCACCTTAACTTTACATAAACCTGAAAAGGGGGAGCAAAACTACTGCTATATCAGTTTGGTTTTCTCCTCAATTAAAGTTTACAAATAATAAATAAAACAAATTAAAATTGAAACAAATCAAATCCAATATTTTTTTTATACAAATCTAAAAAAAGAAAAATCTAAAATTTAACAAAAACAAATCAATCATATGGTAGTGGAGAAAATCATCTAAATCCTACTAACAACTAAAAGGTAGGGATTATTAACTAAAACATAGAAACAAATCCTAATAAATATGACAACTAAGCAACAATATTTTCAAAAAAAATTTAAAAAAATTTGAAAGAGGATTATAAAATCAGATATAAAAAACACTATTGAAGAAAAATAGGGATTTCAAAGAAGAAAGACATAACTTTTTCTTCAAATTCATGAACAACAATCTCTGATAATTGATTTCTGAAACACTATATTCCATTTTCTGATGATCAAAACAAACCCTAATTTTCTGATAAAATTGAATTCTAAAACAAAAATCAAAACAAAACATAACTACTCGAATCTCAAACATCAACTAAATACTACTCAAATACAATCAATTAAAGTTCAGAAAACTTACCCATCAAACCGTAATTTTGTGAACCTGAACAAACAATAACATTCCAAAAAAAAATAAAAAAATTAGAATATGAAACGAAATCATGAAATAAGGAAGGGATTTCAATTATATCTTCATTGGTTTCACATACCTTGCTTTTTGAGAAGCCCTTTGAACATTCCTTTATGAGGATACCTGCATATCACTTGACCAAAGAAAACATAGAACTCATTAAACAGAACAATGGTGTGAAACCCATGAAATCCAAAGCCAAGAAAAACAATACCTGTGTGCTCTGCTTCATCGATCTTTGTCGTCCCTGAGTTTGTAAATCTGAACAAACAATAACATTAAAAAAAATAAAATCAGAATATGAAATGAAATCATGAAATAAGGAAGGGTGATAAAGCTGAAGAAGCATATCCCAACCATTAAATTTGAGAAAGAAGAATAGCAGAGGGAGAGAGAGAGAGAGTCCGAAAAAAGAGAGATAGAAGTAGGGATTCAAAATTTGAATTGAGTTCTGGAAGAGGGGGAAATGAGCTGTGTTTTCTTTCAAAGTGTGATGTGAACAGAGATGAAGAGAGGGATGTTGCATAGATTAGATATTGTTATTTGCTTGAGAAATAATGAAAGCCAAAGTGTTTGCTAAAAAAAGTATCCAAACCTGTTACAAAGCTGAGAAAGAAAGCGACAGTTCAAGATGATTGTGCAGCACCAATTTTGTTTTGTTTGGGCCGAATAGGATTGGGCTTGTGTTTTTTGGCCCAGTAAGCAAGGATATGAAAGGGGGAAAACAGATTCAAATATTGCTCCAAAAGAAGTAAAGTTTTTGGCTTTTTGTCCAGCAAGGATTTGCTCTGCGCGCCTGTGAGCTTGACACCTGTCAAAAATTTCCCTACAGCTGTGGTGAATTTGTGTAGTTGTAAAGATACCCAAAATAAGTGGTGTTTTGGGATTTTTGGGGAGCCTATGAGCAACAAGGGAGGCCTAAAAAGCAATTTTCGTAAGTCTATTATGGGCCTAGAATAGTGTCACTTATGGCCCATGTAGATTTATGATTTTGCTTTAAATAGACATTTGTAATCTTACTTGAAAAAAAAAAAGTTTGAAATGAAGTAGAATATCCCATAGTGAGATTTGTGAAAGTGTGGCTCCTCTTGAGTCCTTGGATTAGAACTAATTGAATTTTATCCAATGTTTTAAGAATCGGACCGGACCGGCCGGTTCAACCGGGAACCGGACACAGCAGCGGTCCGGGCTACTACTGAGAACCGGTAGTCTGCAGAACCGGGAAAAAACCGCTTGAAACCGGTACGAACCGTCCGGAACCGTTTCGAACCGGTGAACCGGGGGCGGTTTGAAAAAACCGACCGGTTCGGAATCTTTTGAAAATTAAAAAAAAAAAAAAAAAAACTGTGTATTTAACGTTTTTTTTTTTCCTGTGTGTAACCCTAATTTTTCTCTTTCCACTTTTCAGAGAGCGTGAAAACGGTGGAAGGAAAACCAACACCTATTTTCTTCTTCTTCTTCTTCTTCTTCTTCTTCTTCGTGAAAACGTTGTTGTTGCTGCCTCCACTAGTAAGGATTGAGCACCTGCACTTTTTTTCTTCTTCTTCGTTAATTGTTTCTTATATTAGATGGTGGAATGAAACAAATTTATCCTATTGTTATGTTTAGGTTTCTTAATTTGTTTCTTAATTTGTGGAATGAAGAACTAAGGTTTTGTTCAATTTTTATGGGTTTCATCTTTATATTATTTGCTTTAGGAAATATTGTTTCAACACATTGATAGATTGCAACAAGAATAATATTTTTCAGAATCTTGTTTCAATTTTGAAAAGGGTTTTTTTTTCTTATATTACAGTGAAAAAAAAAAACGTTAAATACAGTAGTTTTTTTTTTCCTTATATTTCAAAAGATTTTTTTTTCTTATATTACAGTAGTTTCTAATTTGTGTTTTGTTTGTTTTAGGTTTTTAAAGTTTCTATTTTGTTAGTTTGTTTATCACCTGTGAAGTAGAATAATTATTATGAACCAATTTTAGTAATTTGTTGCTTTGTTAGTTTCTAAGTATTTGTTATTCTGTTACTGATAATTTGTTTATTAGCTACCAGATACGAAAATTATATGAACGGTTCAATAGCGGTTGAACCGGTCTAACCGATTGAACCATGAACCAGTGACCACACCGGGTCGACCTCCGGTCCGGTTCTTAAAACATTGATTTTATCAATGAATTCCTTACCATTGTGACAATTTCTCTTGGCTTATCAATCTTCATGATTTTGACGCCTTTTTCAATCACCATCTCAACTTAATTCATCTTTGTTTGTTTCTTTTTCGCTTTCATTTGCTACCTTGTTTCAAGAATCACTTTGATGAAAACTTGTAATTATCCCGTTAATCTTATGCTTATTATTTTTAAGTTATATAAATCACTATTGACCTTAGGATTTATACCGAAACTTGATTAATTGTTTGACAATTCTCAGTTTCCAGAACACCGGAGAAGACAACAACCCGACACATAGAGATGTCACTAGATAGGTGAGTCTCAGCTCGTAAACCGCCTCCAAACAGTCAACATCGATGCAATAAAAGTCGGCCAGATACAAAGAGACATGCAAATCTCAACTGATTTAAAAATCATCAACAACTCAAAATGAGTCATATACAAATCTCAACAAATTTAAAAACGATCAGAGAATCAAGTATCATAGAAAACTACCGGCAGAAGTTCTTTTTATATTACGTTACGTGGAATATTTGACTGGTTTAAGCGTTGACAGAATACATGCATATATAGATCTTAATGTGGAAAATAAGTGTATATACAATGGAGGGCCTGCAAAACACGTGACTGCACGTGCACAATCGGTCAGTGAGGAAAATGTCTTTCAAATTTCAACCTTTCTAAAGAAAAGAAAAACTCTGAAATTAAACAGTGCGAACATACTATGATTATATATATTAATAATCCATTGCGTTGAGTAATGCAGTATTGGAAATTCAGCAATAAACAAACACTTCAATAAATAAATAAAAACATCATCCTCAAAAAAAAAAAAATAAATAAATAAAAACATTAAACAAAACTCTAGTTAATTGACAGGTTCCATGCAGTCTCGTGACAGATAATTTACTCAAAATCTAATTAATTTTTTTTCTCTTGGAAGTAAAGGTAAATAATCCTAATTAATTTATATAGAAAAAAGGGAGCAAAAATAAAATTGACTATAGTCGTGACTCATTCGCAATTATTATTATTATTATTATTATTATTGTTATTATTATTATTATTTTGACGAATTGTTATTATTATTTAAGAATTTGTCTATAAGTCTAATTTAATAGAGATGATAATATCCGCCCGCATATTATTATATGTTGTGCACTTTAACTTAAATTCAAATTATTACTTCATTTAATCAAGATATATTGAACTTAAACGGTTATTAAACTTCATTTAAGAGGCTTTGGCTAAAATGGAAGAGTCGGACAAGTGGTGCACGGTGCACCAGTTGTCAATAACTCTATAATGAATACGAATTTTATAAAATTCACCGTTAGATAGAAAGTTTATATCGTATAGATTATCCATATAAATTTTTAGAAAATTTGAAAATCATTTGATATGTTATTGAGACTCATCAAAATTAACGGTTTATGAATTTTTATTAAATACCGTTAATTTTGATAGGTCTCAATAACACCTCAAACGATTTTCAATTTTTTTAAAAATTTATATGGATGATCTATATGATATAAACTTTCTATCTAACAGTGAATTTTGTAAAATTCGTATTCGTTATAGGGTTATTGATAAGTGGTGCACCGTGCACCACTTGATCCACTTGTGCATAATAAAAGCAGCCCATTTAAGATGTGTTATTTAAAAAATTTAAGTTAAATTTCTGATATAAATAATTTTTTATCAAATTTTATTTATCTTACCATCGATCTAATTAAATTACAGACACTCCATTCTCTTATAAAACAGGAAGATTAACGCAAAAGAAAAGTTATAACTTTATTTATATACATGTGAGTTTCAGAGAGATGTGGACACTACTTCATCTCTGCACACAGAAATTGAGTATTTTTCTTTAAACGTTTGGCTGCTTGGCATTTTTACATGTCCCCATTTCCATGTGCTTCTTCTCAATCTTCATTCATCATCACACTAGCAACTATTTCCAATACTGTTTGGATTATTTTCCCACACTATTTGTACTCTTTTTCTTGTGGTCCAAACTTTTCACTTTGATTATGATTGGAACAGTCAAAATTATTTTTTACTTCATAATTGTTTCTAATTTGAAAGTAGAATATTTTCTAACTAATTTTAAGTTTAAAAGTAATCTTACACTAAAATTGATTATTTAACTCGTTTTTATTTTAAATATTATTTTTAAATAAAATTAATTTTACAAAATCAATTAGTTTAAAATATACCGTAGAATCAAAACATGCACTATATATAAAAATAATAAAACTCAAGTCAACAAAGCTTGGCAAGCAAGACTTTGAATTGGAATTTTAAATAAGAATATGAAGGCTAATGCTAAGGTGGACTACCTTCACAAGTGGTCCACTGTGGATAAGTGATGTACCGAATATGAATTTTACAAAATTTATTATTGGATTGAAAGTTTATATATCGTATAGATCATCTATAATTTTTTTATTTTTTTTGAAAATCATTTAATGTGTTATTGAGACCCATCAAGATTTACGTTATTTAATAAACCGTTAATCTTAATGTGTCTCAATAACATATCAAATGGTTTTCAATTTTTCTAAATTTTTCTATGGATGATCTATATGATCTAAACTTTCTTCAATTCAACGATGAATTTTGTAAAATTCGTATTCTTTATAATGTTATTCGTGACTGGTCCACCATGAATCACTTGATCCATATTAATGTTAGTCATGTGTTATAGTCTAGAAATTGACAATATAGTAGATGTGGCCAAACTCACTGTTGTATATTTAACTTCTCTATGAAGAACTGTTAATGCAATCTGACTCTTTCTAGATGAGTCCCTCTCATCCAAGCTGGTCAAGAAAATTGGAGCAGGATACTTTAAAGACTATTTTATGTATAATCAAAAGTAAATATATATCCTTTTGTAAATAAATAAATAAATAGTACCAGGACAATGTCCAATTAATTTTAATCATATTCAATTGATTTCTTAAGAATAAGTTTTTGTTCCGTTCATATCAGAATGAAATTGCTCTATCGGTGAGGTTTGAGGTGGTTAGAAGTTTCAGGTATGGTGGAAAAGATAACCATAAAACATGTTTGCACTTGAACGCTCAAGTCAGTATGTTGTAAAGGAAGAATGAAAGTAAAAAATGATTGAATTGTATATTTTAGCATCAATAAGAGTCGTTGAGATGAATCCAACTATACTTGAAGTGTTGACGGGGAGATCAGCACTCATTACATGGGGTGTATAGGAAAAATGATGTCTGTTATCCTTAGCTTGTGTATAAAGCTACCAGCATGGAACGAAGTATTGGTGATTGATTCAATCCAAAGTTTTATTCGTAATTGATTGATTAAGTTGCTTCCTTGGACGAACATTCAGCATATATTCCAAATAATTCTTTTGACATAGACACCAAAGACAGGCTCAATATAGTTCAACCGCAAATACCATTTTAAATTGTACATGTATAAAAAAAAAAGCTAAAAAAAACAATGGGCTTTGGCCCGCGAAGAAATTAGTAAAACCATGAAATCCATAAGTCAACGCCAAAGATTCTGATTGCACATCAAACTATACTAGTGACTAATGTGCAAACAAACCAGTAATCAACAGAAGAGAATCCTGTAATAAAAAAAACTTAAATAATTAATTCGTCCACGTAAGTTCGTGAGTTTTTGGTTTTCGTCTATGTATTTTTTATTGTTTTTAAAAAAATTCTGGATATGCAAATCCTTTTGATTTTGATCCCTGATGTCAAAGTTTGTTAAAAAAAATGCATATGTGGCAAATTGAGACTGACGTGGTAACGTGTGACCCGGTAAACGAAGATGATGTGTCAAAGATGATGTTGAGTCGTCCACTGAGGGACTAAATCCAAAAATAAAATTGTAAAGAAGGACCAAATCTAAAAAAACGAAATTGAACTCAAAATCATATTTTTTTATTTCTCTAAATCCAGAAATTGACTCATATATCTCTAAACCTAGAAATCTGTATTGAAGGTACTAAATCGATATTTTCTTCTTCCTCCTTCCTAGAAGCTTTATTCTTCAATTTTCTTTCTTCTCTCCAACTTAAAATCACCATCTTCAAAATTTGACATGATTTTTGAAAGGTTAATTAATATTCGAATAAAAAAAAGGAGAAAAAAAAACAAAGAAAGGAAACGATTAATGGTCTATCAGGTTGAAATAGTAACTGATTCATGATTAAAAATAGGAGATGAGTTGGCCCAATAAAAAAAAGTGTGTTTAAAGAGATGTGTTTGAGGATGTGACTCTAACGTTCCTCTTATTAACATGCCATTCAATTATAATTGTTCCTTTTTTTTAGAAATAATTGTTCTTTTTGCATATCTAACTACTATTGAAAATAAACCTATCGTGTGGATTAGAGTTACAATTACCAATACATCAAGTATATATCTTATCTTATTGAAAATAAACCTTTCTTGTGGAATCGAAATAAACTTTTCGTGTGGATTAGAATTAGAATTACCCATACATCAAGTATCAAGTATATCTTTTCTCATTCAAAAAAAGTATCTAAGTATATCTTAGATATACTTGATGGCAGAATTGTGATCAACAATGTTTAAAACCACTTGATGGTAGAACTGACCTCCGAAATAGATTAAATTGGTGGTGAAAGAAAAAAAAAATGAAGTGCATTTTTATCATCTTCAATTCTGTATATTAGTATTAATATTGGTTACCAAGTTTGTTGGGATGTCTTAAATTATGATAATGATAATGATGAGCTAGAAGATAGTCTTTGATTTTTTTTAGCTTACTTTAAGAGCCTTGGTGGCTTAGTTGTTTTTCCATTAGATTTTTTTGTTACAATTCTCATTATATATTTTTCTAACATCAAAAAAACAAAAGAACTATAGAGTTACGTGAGTATATATTTTGTTATGTATTAAGCATCTATTTGGAAACATTAAAAAGCGGTTTATTGTTTCATGAAATTAACTCAATTAGTAAGGGACATTGCAATTTATATGCAAAAAAAGAAAAAACATGAGGAAAAATTGAAGAAGATTCAAATTCCATAAACTACAAAAGAAAACTTCACAATAATATTGAAAATTGCTTTGAATCTCGAGATTGATGATTAAAAAACTAATATAAACATATGCTAATTAACATAATATAGTATTTGAATCATTAAAAACATAATTAACGAGAATAACCTAATTTTTTCCCTTCCTTCTCTACTGCCACTCCACATTAGTGATTTTTTTTCTGATTTATTAATTAGTGATGAGTGGTTAGGATCAATTCTGATATGAAATCACCTCCTCTTAATCGTTTTTTATTTCTTTTTATTTAAATAAATGATATTCACATATTTTTTTATGTTTCTTTCGAGTTTGTTTTCCGTAGTTTTTCATCTGGTGTCGTTTAATTCTGTCTTAGTGAAGAGTTTTTGTTTTGATTTTTCGTGATCCTCTCTACTAAATTTAGTGCCAATTATTATTATTGGACTAACTAACTATTGTTCTTTAATTCAAATTTTGCTTGTGAAAAAAAAAACTCATTAACAACTAACACTTGAATGAATAAACAAAATATTTTGCAATAATAAATGCAAAGATACTAAAATAGAGAATAAGTGATCTTTTGTTGAAATTTTGGCCAAAAGGTATTAGTAGTAAGGACATTTGAAGTTTCTTCCGTCAGACGCAACAAGGTCCTCACAACACAACCTTTGACTAATGTGTGAAAAACTTTTGAAACTCGAAAATCAAAATATTTGTGTGTCTAGTATTTTTCTCACCTAAGTTGAATATTGCTTTTCAACAAGCCAAAATATAGGTGCAATTGTGTCGGTTCTGGATTGTTTAGAAAAATAGTAGCATAACATACTGCACATGGATTTGACTTTCATACAAGGCATTGCACTGTATGAAGAATTTAGGACCCACTATAATGAATTTCACACTCTAATTTTATATTCATTCTACTATACCAAAGATTTTCAAATAAGATAGGCGGTGACTAAGGCAAACTTTTCTCTAGATGGATGGACCCATATTTCTCATAGCACACTGTGATTTGGATTATAATAATAAGCAGTTATTACTTTAACTATTGTTGAATTTGGCTGTGTGATCATAAATAGTATCACATACTCCCTCCGTATCATAATATATGTCACTTTTAAGAAAAGATTTGTATCATAATATATGTCGCTTTATATTACCAATAAAACATTTAATGTTATTTTTCCTATTATACCCTTAACTATTTATTACTCTATCTTCTTTCAATTATTCAATTTATTCTTTCCATACTATAAATAAAGGACAATTTTGTAAATCAACTCATAATCTCTCTTTTTCATACAACATTAATTATCTTTCTTAATATGAATAAAAGTGCCAAAGTGACATATATTATAGTACGGAGGGAGTATTGTTTAGTACAGTTTATTGGGGAAAAACAGACATAGAAGCGGTTATTAATTTATGCGTGATATGTTTTAGCGACTCTAGGAGAAAATTAGGTGAGAGAAAAAAGGATGTCATAAATAAATGGTTGGGAGGGTCGAGCGGATCCTCGTGGGAATTGCCCCGTTCGGAGCTCTGAAAACAAAGATTTTATCCCTGTGGGGATGGGGGCAAACATCCCCCCGCAGGCACTTTGGGGCGGGGATCGGGGACGAAGCATCCGTCTCCGCGGATTCCGTCCATATATACACTATATATTGTTATTAGTATGATTATAAGTAGTCAAATGTTTTTGCAATGTTTTTAGTATGATTATTAGTCCATTCCCCGAACTGCCATACTTTGCTATGAAATATTTTGGCTGTTAGGTTTTGTATGATTATTAGTAGCCAAATATTTTTGCAATGTTTTTTGGTTATGAATGTATTATGTGTTGCTTTTATTATCTAAAAAGAAAGATGCAAAATTTTTATTTTTAAATAAGACGGAAAAAATAATGTCATGCTACTGTCATAATTTGATCGAAAAATATAAAAATTTTGTTAATATTTGATATTCGTGCGTCTCCGCGGGAACCGCGGGGATCTGTGGGGATGGGGACAAATATTCCTCGTGGGGACGAGAATGGAGGCAAAATCTCCCTCGCATGCACTTTAGGCTTTGTTTGGATTGGTGGTATGAGATGGAATGGAGTGGTATGTGGTGGTATGAAGTGAAGTTCCATTGTTTGGATTCTTTAAAAATGAATGGAATGGAATGGTATGTGATGGTATGGATTCCATCCCATTCCATCATTTTCTCTTATTTTTCTTCCCCTCCAATTTGGGGTGTATGGGATGGAATACAAAATGTCCAAACAATGGAATACATTTTATGCTCCATTCCATCCCGCTCCGCTCCATTCCATCTTATTCCATTCCGCTCCATTCCGTTATGTACCATCAATCCAAACATAGCCTTAGAGCGGGGAATGGGGAAGCTTCCCCGCACATTCCCGGCCCCGTTGACATCCCTAGTAAGAATAATTAGGGTTTAAAAACTTGCAAAACATAAATTTTATTATAATAAAAATAAAGATAAGATATCTCGGTTAACTTACTCTATTATTTTTACTGAAATATAATTTATATATGTAAGAATATTGTGGATTTTTCTTTTTTGTTATATATCGTGGACTATTTCTTATGCCAAAAAGAGAAAAAATTTAAGTCCACACATAGTTGAAATTTAGGATTCCATGGTGGTGGGCTGCTGATGTGGGGTATGAGACTTTCTTACTAAGATTGATGATTGACAAAGGGTGTATCTAATTGGGAGCTCAATCACTACTTTGTTATGATATCTTTAGCCCCTCAAATTATACATCAATTATATTCATTAACATTAACATAGTTCAAGTGATGATTTGTTCTTTGTTTTTACTAATTAGTGGTTTATCAAATTATTTCCAACCAATATGCTTGAGTTAGTAATGCTTTTGAACTTTTTGGATTCATATCTTGTAAATGATTGAAATATGTGTGGCCGTGTTGAACAACTATCGTTTTGTTCTAAATTTTCTATGTTAAAATTGTTCTTTTCTCTTGTGGGGACAAAAACCATTTTAAAAAAATGAAGCGTTAATGGATTTTTTGTGTGTACAAAATTAATTACTATGTCATTCTGTACACACTAGTGACACTATGTGGATGGACATTAAATATGTAGTCAACTACTCGTACTAACATAGTATATCAATATTTATGTGTATTATACAGTGTGAATTTTATTAATTTCTCCTGTTCTTTTTTAATTGATTTATTAGTTAAAAATAAATTATCCATACTTCATCTCTATTATTGAAATTATAGAGTTTGGAAAGAAGGGGGACAATATTTTATTTCAAAAAAGAAAAGTACTCTCCAATACTACCCTACAAAATAGAAACCCGTTTTAAGTACACAACAGAAATATTTGAACTCTGTTTGATTTTTTTTTTTAACTTAATGTAATTAGAATATTTGACACCTAGTAAGCTTCTCAATATATTCTCACAAACTTAGATCATTTGAATTTTTATGAGACTAATCTTCGAGTGAGTAGCAGAACTTACATATATTTTAATTTTTATTATCTCTCAAACGAGTTATTCCTTCCTTCAAAAGAATAGAATTCACAAGAAAAATGATTCTAGGCCGATGTTATGATACAGTCGGTGCATCATAGCCATCATATGCAGTTAGCAGTGCTGACTGCATCCAATTCAAGTCCAATTTATAAACATATGGTTATGAATTTATATAAAGACCTTAAAAATTCAAAATTTATTCAATACTCCAATATACTATCTGTCAATTTCAATGGACCATGGCAATTAGGTAATTAAGTGGTGGCTTGATCCAGTATTAGTCCTTATTAACCACCACTATTATTCTTAATGAACCACAATTGATTCCATACAGTCTCCAATTATTAAATAAGATGATACGCTACTGTTTCTGTGTTACATATATAAAATATTGAACATTGATCGAGACACTACTCTTGGTACAAATTTCTAACCAGAAATCTCTGAAAAAAACCTCTCAGAAAATTCACCAACTACTACGTAGTACTCCAACTCCAACCTTAATAAATAAAAACAGGTTTTTGACAACATTTTTAATGTTCTGTCTCCTTCAACATCACCATCCTCATTTATACACCACCTAGGTTTCTTCTCTCTTTCTCCATTCTCCATATATACATAAAACTATAGTACATTAATCTCATCTCATCCATTAATTATTTCATTGGCCCATTAATCAATTTTCAATCTTTTCTCTTCATTGCTTCAAAACTAGTTCATCTTTGAAAATCATAGCCTACCCCAAATAGTCCACATGCTATAAAGTCTTATTTTTTTATTTTTTATTTACATCAAGATCTGAGATAACCCATTTGCTTGCATCTTCTGATATGGATCTTGTAAGTAGAAGATTCTTGATCCATTTTTCATCACATGTGACACAATCACAAGCTTTTTCTCCAAGTTCAAGTTCAATTTTTCATCCTCATATGCATCATTCTAGCACAAGTTTTCCAATTATTGCAATTGCTATAATAGGAATATTAGCAACAGCTTTCTTGCTTGTTTCTTACTACATCTTTGTCATCAAATGTTGTCTCAATTGGCACCGTATCGATCTTCTAAGACGATTCTCTCCGTCTAGAAGGCGACAAGATCCAACAACAATATACTCACCGGGGACAGAACCTCGTGGTCTAGACGAAGCAGTGATTCGGTTAATTCCGGTTATTCAATTCAAAACAGAAGAAGGGAATAATAGAGATTTCTGTGAATGTGCTGTTTGTTTGAATGAGTTTCAACAAGATGAAAAACTTAGGATTATACCAAATTGTAGCCATGTTTTTCATATTGATTGCATTGATGTTTGGCTTCAAAACAATGCTAATTGTCCACTTTGTAGAACAAGTATTTCATTGACAAACAGATTCAGCTTTGATCAAATGATTTCACAAACTCCTTTTTCAACTCAAGATCAAAATCCAAATCTCATTGGTGGTGATCAAGATTTTGTTGTTATTGAATTAAGTAACAATAATGGTTTAGATTTACCATTACCATTACCATTACCAAGAGCAAATTCTATTAGGCCTTCACCAAGGAAATTATTGGAGCAAAGAAATGTTGAAAAGAAAGGAATAAAGTTGAAAAAAGTTACAAGTATGGGAGATGAATGTATTGATATTAGAGCAACAAAAGATGAACAATTTTTAGTTCAACCAATTAGAAGATCTTTTTCAATGGATTCATCAACTGATAGACAATTCTATTTAGCAGTTCAAGAAGCTCTGCATCAACAAAAGAGAGAAATCAATGAAGTTAACAACACCATTGAAGGTTGCAGTAGAGCTAAGAAATCATTCTTTTCATTTGGATATGGAAGTAGATCCAGAAGTTCTGTTCAACCTGTTTATTTGGATTCTTGAAATTTCTACTTTTTAGTTTTTATCTCTTTTGTTTCAATTATGCTTGCAACTTGCTAGTTAGTTTTTTTTACTATTTTTTTTTGTTTTATTTTTGGTGAGATAGAGATGTTAGAACTTAGATGTATGAATAGGTCATAGGATATCAAGGATTGTATGACACACAATTATTCAATTGGATTTAATTTTAGTTTGAAAACCATTCTCTTTTTCATGTTTATTAGTTTCACATTTCTTAGAAATTGGGTTGGTTCAGTTCAACTTTACAAAACCGGTTAGACTTCTCGGAGTATGATCATAGTGGTATAATAACGAATGATTCAACGAAAATATATTGGGCCGACTTTAAAAGTGATAGACGAACATTTTGAACATTACTTCAGTAACATGATAATGTGTGATTCAATTAAACTTGTATGTATTCTAACACCATTTTAAAAGTTTTATTTTGAGCGTAACTCAAACATTCAAAATCAATCGATGGATATATTTAACCAAGACATTGAGTTCAAGTGGTTAATGAGCACCTCCTAAAACAAATCGTCATGATTTACTTATCTCGCCACCAATTTCTTACTTACCGGATCTTTTTCTAAAACTAAAGGGTCAATACAAAAAAAACGACCGACCGATATCACTCGCTTATAGACTCTTGGTGTATCTTATCTAATGCTGGACATTTGAAGAGTATTTTACCTTTTACCTAATAGTATGGGGTCATGGTATGGTCCAGCTTGTTTAAAAAGTCATGGAGCCATGATAATGAGCATCATTGATGAAATCATCATATTGTTAGCTTTCAATAAAGCAATCGTTTTTTCCCCTATGGATCAATTAAAAGCTATTCTATTTCATGTCTTGCTCTAGTAGAAAATATCAAAAAGAGATATAAGGAAATCTGGCTTTAATGAAAAACAAAAAAAGTACTATTAGGAATTGAAGCAAAAGAAATGGAAAAGTAGACAAATCACCTAAAAGTAGAATCCAAGAATGAATAAAGTCAATAGTTACATGTGTCCCAAAATTGTTTTTAAAGAAAAAAAAAAGGGTCCTTTTCCCATTGTTAAACAGTGTACACAACAATCAAAATTATAGTTTCTTTTTTAAAAAATAAAATAAAATCGATATCCAGTCCAAAAATCAAGTAAATAGAGGGGACGAATTTCACCTTCCATTTGCAGGATCCTATTTAAATCCAATTTTTTTTACTCTGTTTGAGTTAGGCCACCAAAATTGGTAGCTGAAAAATTAAACCTAAAACCTTAAGAAAAACATACTTTAAGGTCTCAAACCAACACCACTCGAGTTGAAGCAAAATTATAGTATTTCTGTACAGATACTATGTCTCTGTGTGTTGTAATGTTGGTAGATAGAAGGTATGGTTTGGTAATTTTTGGTTGGTTTGGGGATGCTTTCTTGTTCCAAATTTCGTGTCCTTCCAGCTTGTAATAATGAATTATTAATTTGCAGATGAAATATTTTATATAAGTAATGAAAGCGCTGCCAAATTTTTAGGTTGTATAGTTTCACTGATCATTGTAGTTATTATTTTTCCCAACCATAAATTTGTCTGCATATATGTAGCAATTTCTTTTGTGTTACAGTGTCATTTTGTTTTATTGTGAAAACTATTTTAAAAAATTAAGTGTCTCTATTAAACGTGATTTTAGTGAGATACATATTTAATTATGTCAGCCAAGATAGATTTTATTTTCAAAACTCAATTTGACTAAAAGTGGTTAGAAAAATAAGGCTTAAATATGAAAATGATCCTTGTAATTACGGCTTATTTTGATTTTAGTTCCTATAAAAAAAAAGTTTGATTTTAGTCCATGTAAAATACCAAAACTTTTAAAAATGTCATCGAGGTAAATTTTTGGCTGACATGTCAAGTAGTTGATGATTAGGCAGATGCTAACTAGGATTTTTGATGACGTGGAATGAACAGCTAATTTTTATTTAAAACTAAAAAAATGGAAAATAACATGTCAGATTTAAAAAAAACAAAATAAAGTGAAAAATAGAAATAGAAAATTACATTACACTTACAAAAAAAAAAGTTAATATATTATTAGATTTAAAAATATATTAGATTTTAATATCAAAATAGAAGAAATAAATCACGCAAAGAAGAAAAACAAGGTTTCTGTTCATCTTCTTCAAACCGATAGGGGCTAATTTTATTTTGACGGTGAGGTTAATTGAAATTGAAAGTTAGGATAAGAAAGAGTTTTTGTTCATCCCCTTAAAATTGTAGAGTTCTTCTTCGTGAGTTCTTCTATTGTTTGTTATTGTTCATCTTCCTCAATTTTGTTTTTGTAATTTTGTTTTCTACTATTGGCTTTGTACATCACCATGGATAATTGACACCCACACACAGGAAGCTTTTCTACTGAAGAAGACGTACCACCTTTGCTACTCCACATCTTCTTTCTTATTTGCGTGATTTATCCTTCAATAGCAACTTTGATTCATGAACCCTAATTTTTGCCCCTTCTTTGCGTGATTTCTTTATTCTATTTTGATAATTTATTTACCGTAAAAAAATTGATAATTTTTTTTAAATATAATATATTTTTAAATCTAATTTATTAACTTTTTTTTGTAAGTATATTAATTTTCTATTTTTATTTTTCAATGTATTTTTTTTTAAAAAAAAATCTGACATATGTTATTTTCCATTTTTTAAATAAAAATGACATGTTAATTTCACATCATCAAGAATCCTAGTTAGCGTCTGCCAAATCATCAACTACTTGACATGTCAGCTAAAAATTCACCTCAATGACCTTTTTAAAAGTTTTGGTATTTTGCAGGGACTAAAATCAAACTTTTTTTTTGCAGGGACTAAAATCAAAACATGCCGTAATTGCAGAGACCATTTTCATATTTCAGCCAAAAAGTAATCGTTTTTTCTATGTTGAAAATTTCATACTAAATATGTGCTTGAAAAACTGAATTTCTGACGTTGTATTGCCTTAAATTTTATGTCAAATTTGTTTTTAGAGTATAAAATAGGATCATTTTTGGAATCAAGGTCTCTTTATTTTCAAAAAAAAAAAATTGAGTATCGTTTTTCTCGTAAATAAAACCTCATTGTATTACAATCACCCTAACAATTGAGTGAGATGGTAGTCCGGTTCATGTCCATTTTTGCTTGGTTTTAATAAACCAACATTAATGAGGTCATTGTTTGAACTATAAGAATATAGAAATAACAGTTATAATTGAAGTTTTGAACGATTTTTTTGCATTGATCCACCATGAACCACATGACACTTCCCACAACCTAAAAATTGCTTATAAAAATCACTTACCTGGAAACTCAATCTTAATTATATAAATAAGGTCATTCAAAATCACACTAAAATCATATACTAGTAGATAAATGTTGACCAAAACCTTAGTCACCCTAAAATAGAGGAAAATGAAGTTATGACCAAAACAACCTTTGACATGATACTCATAATAGAGTGCTCATAAATCTATCATCTTTGAAGGTGAGGCCATGTGCACGGAAGCATGGGCAGGGGCTACAAGATCTGTTACACATATCAGGAACCCGTGAGATGTTGGTCAAAAGGGAAAGGGGCAAAACACAACAAAAAGCTCCAAGAAACTAATCCCCAAAAAGGGAAAAATTAATCTTCACCGATATGGGACCTCATTGTCCTTTGATTTTGGTAGCTACACAACAGTTTCATGATATATATCAAGCATAAATTTATGGGAGCTTCTCTTCCCACCCCTCTCATTGTTTTAAAAACAGCTCTCATTTGGATGAAAAATAATACTGTTATAACAGTTTTTTTTAATCAACATTTTATCCTAAACTACTTAAGTAGTGGATGGACGGTGGTCAGATTTTTGTGATCTTTAGTGACAGTCAATGGTCAAGGACAGTGGTGGTCGTTGATTGGCCACCAGTGAAAGCTGTTATTTTGTTCAGCCAATGGAATTCAAGGAAACAATATCGATAAATTGGAATTTGTTTTCATTTCTTCTCATATTATCCTCTTTAGTCTTTAGTTTAGTGTTATTTTTTTAGGTTTTCTTTTTATTTTCGTTATTTTAGACGTAAACGGTCTCAATGTCCGTCGTCAATTAGTCATAATAATCTTATGCATGTTCTTTGATGATGATGATTGAAATCATTATACTAATCGACGAATGATTTTTGAAGGCCTATTGAGATCATTATGATTAATCAAATGGATCCTTTCAATTTTATTGTTCCCCAAGAGAAAGAGGTTGAGGTGGGTTATGATGATGTTTTCTCTCTAGGCCTCCATGTATCTTTTATACCCCAAATATTTCAATTTTGCTCTTGCTAAAAACTTCGGTTCGCAGAAACCGAAGTTTTTTCTAGGAAAAATTCTGTTAACAGAAACCAAATTTTTTTTTCAAGACAAAAAAAATTCGGTTCGTAGCAATCGAAGTTTTTATTGAAGAACAAAAAAGTAAATTTCAGGGGGAAAAAGGAACCATAGGAACCAAAAGAAAAAAACATCGGTTATGGTGGATTTGGATTCATCTACGTCTAATTTGCTATAGGGGAGGGTCGCCCAAAAGTGGCCTTTTACACCCCACTCCCCCCCACCCACCCCCACCCAAGAAAGCTGGTCATTATGACTAATGGATTTTGTTTTATTTCTTTCAAATGTAATTTGTTAATTTTATGTTATGATATTCATAATTCTTTCAAATGTTATAAAATATTCACGAGTTGCAATGTAGTGTTATTAAACATAAATTCTTAGGTGAGTATTTCTCAAACTAATGGTCATCCACTATTTACGTAGTGGATGTCAAAAATTGAAAAATTCCTCACAGAGTTTTTGGGGGCGTGAGATCTTAAATCGTCCGAACTTAAATTTTTTTTATACTCATCCGCTACTTATTTAACAAATAATATTTTTTTCAAATATTCCCGAAAGTTGTAAACTGTGACTTTTTTTAAGTTGATTTTTTTTTCTTTAAAAATTTTAATTTTAAAAATTAAACTTCTTTTTTTGGTAGAAAAATATATATTTTTTATTCTTTTTGTTAAACAAATTACATTTGGATTTTTTTTTGAGAAAAAATTCCTACCTTTGAAAAAAATAATAATAATAGTTTTTGGATTTTTTTTAACTTTTCTCTTCCCCGACACTCTTTTACCACCCCCAAAAATCACATTTTTGTCCATGTGAATAAAATTTAGAAAATATTTTCCAAAGTTTTTCTAGTTTAAAATTATTTTTACTGAAAAAAGAAATTGGAAAATACGTTGCGAATTTCATTTGCATGAGCAAAAATGTAATTTCAGAGAGAAAAGGAGTGTTGGGAAGGCGGAAGAGAATTTTTCAAGAAGTTTTAATTGAGGCTTGTTCCATCATACTTTATTTGGGCTAGGAATTACATCTAGTCTGTTGCTGATTTTCACTTCCCCTTTGTTCTCCAAAGTCCCCTAACTAAATTTGAATTTTAATATTGAAAAATGTAAACTTCACTTTTCAATTAAAATCCAGATTTTTATAAACACAAGTTTTGATAAAAAAAAAAATTGTTTTTAAGAAACCAATTACTTTTATCAATTGCTTCTTCAAAAAAAAAATTTTACTTTTATCAATTGAAAAGATTGCACAAGTTAGAACTCACAAGTTGAGCTAAACTAGGCCTATGTCTAGTTATATGCCAAATTGCCAATATTGTTCTGTACTTTAGGCATATAGAGAAAGCTTTTAGTATTGCTAATACTAATAACTTGAATTTCTTGAGGTTACTAGTTTATGCTGATGGGATGAGTTGGAAATTTTCATTCAAACTTCATTGATTTATCTTTCATTTCCTATTTAATTTGATTGTTCTTTGATTTGTTAATTATTTTCACCATTCTTTCTCCCAAATCAAACTACAAGGAACTTGCATTCGGACCATTGATGCTCAATTTGGATTTTCTTTTAATTAAGTGAAGACATTGTTTTGTCCTAGTGAAAATTAACAAGAATATTTGTATTCAAGAACATGGCAAGAAGCAGAAAACATTTGGAGACCTATCAAATAGGTGAATACACACGTGCATTTTTGCTACTTTGTATAACTAGTAACATTATCAAGTAGCATTAATTATTAATAACTAGTAACATTTGGAGTAATAGCTTATAGCTAGTATATTAGATTTCAGGGTCCTTTATTTCTTTTCTCTTCAAAATCAAGAAGCTCTTCCAACAACTTATCATCCAAGTACTCAATCTCAAACACTTGTTTTCCTCTTCCTTCCACATTGTTATTCCTTGAAGAAGATGATGAAGCAGAAGTGGCACCGGAACCGGCACGAGCTGGCATATTGTATTCATTTGGAAAATTAAGGATTGCAAATGAACCTCTCATATTGTAAGCAGCTCTATCATATGCTCTAGCCGCTTCCTCTGCAGTGTTGAAAGTTCCAAGCCAAACCCTTTGACCTTGCTTATTGGAGTCACGAATTTCGGCCGCAAACTTTCCCCATGGACGGCAACGAACGCCTCGGTACCGGACATGTCCACCGTCGTCCTTGACCCTTCCCTTTGATCCATTTTCACTCATGGTAGCTTAATTTGGTTTGGTTAGTTTTTTCTTTAATTTTGTGTTGTATTGCATGCATGGTTATACTTATAAGTTAGGACTCAATTTGATTTTATATGGTCGAAAAAATGGAATCATAGGCACACTCCTCGTAGGCCACGTGTTGGTCATAAGAAGGTTCTATAAAAATGAAAAATAATTGACCTTACTGAAAAGTTTCATTTTGATTGTATTGGGATTGGTCAACATGGTGGCTTTGCAAAGCTTTAAAATTTAATAAAATCAAGATATTGGGTTTAAGTGTGGTTAATAAACTCCTTCTAAAACGAATTGTTCGAAAAATCTGAATTTGATTTTTGAGAAAAACAATTCTTCATCAGATTTTAATTATTTCACAACCAAATTCTGGATTATTGAAGTCTCATTCCCCCACCCCCCACTAAAAATCAGAGTATGAATTAGTAAAAAATACTTTGAAATTCAAATTCTTTTTTTTTTTGGTAAAAAAAAAAAAAATTCAATCTTTGAAATTCAAATTCTATACTTACCATTCGAACCTCATTTTTAAGTGTGTCTAACTCTAATATTATGGAATTTATTTTTTTGGGTTATCCCAACTGAATTTAGTTTGTGTCTATAAATATCATACAAAAATAACAACAAAATGTCAAACCAAACCAAACCATTGAGTCGTATTGTGAAGTCTGTTTGCTTTTTTCTCATACTTAAGTAATCAATTATTATTAATATTCCAATGATCCCACATTAGTATAAAATCGTATATTTCATTTCATATGATACAATATAATTTCCTCCACTAAGATTAAGATTATACAGATTTCTAGAACGAGCAGTTTTTTCTAGAAATTAGAATCTGGTTCTAGCAAATGACACAATTAATAAATTTTAAAGACGGAAACGTAGAAAATGAAAGGAAAGGGAACACATTACATAGTAAGGGTTGAGCGCCGAAAGGTTTGATTGTCTTCATGAATCCCCTGTAGGCTGTATTACTGAATATGATTCTACTTAATGGTGTGCAAGAATCCAAATAAGATTTGAAAATTGTTAGGCTAGAAGTCTTCACTTAATTGTTTAAATGATGATTGCTATTTTAATCTTGAGTATTAAAGAAATGGATTAGGTGCGGTTGAATTTTTGGTGCAATCACTTTATAACCGTTAGATCATGATTGGACGGTTTAAATAAATGCAGTCAATAAATAAGCTTTTAAATCATGATCGTCCGATCTTGATTGGACGGCTATAAATAGTCCGACTGCACCGAAAAAACGAATGCGTGTAATCCAGGTCCGAGTATTAATGATGTGGAGATCAATGAAAAGATTACAAATAAAGAAAGTTCACAAGTCCTAATTCAACTAACAAATGCTAATATTGTTTGGTCAGTCACCTTATCCGAGTTGGAACTTAGGATCTCACAGTTATGGTGTGAGTTTTAATAGTATTTACCATTTCATTTAAGAATAAACAAAAAAGAGTATCCTTTAATAAATCAGTTGGGGTAAAAAGTATTTCTCTAAATTAAAGCCATGTTAATTTGTTAAATTAAAATATTTTTCCTCCATTTAGTATTAAACTCAACACCTCCAACTTCTTTTAATCCTTAACTCTAAATTTATTTGAAATCATGCATAGGTCGAAATAGAAAACACTAATAAAATTATTCGATCACAGACTAGATCATTTTTTTAAAAAGAGATTATATGTGGATGTTTTGAAACTTTTGCGTGTATTATCCCTCCGATTCTTAGAGAGAGTGTCTTAGTAATTCAAATTCAGATAAGTAAATTGTGATAAATAATTGTTGCACTCAAGAATCAAACTCAAATTCGTCTGAATGATGCATTAACCACTTGAGCCTAATTCATGTTTTTAAGGGCTACCCCTAGGCATCTGGCATTTGGCTACTCTGCCCATTAGCCCTTCATACTCAATATATGTAGGCTCTCTCTCAGATTGGGTGAAAGATATGGGGAAGTGAACAACAGCTAGAACTGTTGCTAGTAGTTGCATGGGCTTTATGGAGTGATTGATATTTGGTGCAAAATTCTTTTGGTGGCATGATTTGAACCTTATTCTTAAACTTGAAAGTTGTGTTTAATTCAATCTATAAAACCGACTTGTAAGGTGATGATTGTTCTCACTTATTAACATTTATTCAAGTAATCTCTAACACTATAAAGCGGGTTTGATGCACGGATATAAATAGTGGGTGATCCAATCATAAAACCTGATCTCAACGAATTGCAGAAAAGACTTTGATACCATATTAAAATTATGAGTTGGGCCTAACTTGATCCAACAAAACCAATTTTAAAGTAAGAATTACCCTCTTTTATAAACATTTATTTATATCATCTCACAACTAATTGATATGGATACAACTAATCATAACACTAATATGAGACTCTTTAATATTTATAACTCCAATTTTTTTTTGTTTAGAGTGTTGCCAGTGGATTAAACCTAAAATTTCATGCATTATACTCAAATTCCAAACCTAATAACTTGATTTTAACTCCAATTTTGATCAGTAATATTATAGAGATTAGTGTTTAAGAACTCCAAATTATTTTCTTTAAAAAAAAATTAATCAATTTCAAACTTCTAATCACTTGACTATTTTTTTTTTTAAATTCAATCTTAAAAATATACTTGGAAGATCACAAAAAATTAGGCTGCAAAAGTGACTTTCGCCGCATTTGAATTAATTTAATTTTGAGCTTATGCAAACAGTTTTTGAAATATAAATTAGGGTTTATGTTATTTTATAAATTCACACTAGTGAAAATTGTATTTTTATAAGCTATTTTATCATAAACTACCTTATAAACTTATAATAATACATAAAGGGCCCGTTTGGTGCGCAGGATAGGATAGTGACAGGATATGATATACAACAGGATAGTGATAGGATATGATATCAGCAGGATAACAGTTATCCTCAGTTATCCTATCATGTGTTTGGTGCACACAGGATAACAAACATGATAACTATTATATCATATTTTTAATACATATTTGTTCATACCAATATGATAAGATACATAACATATTTAAATGACAAAATTACCCTCGTAAAACAATTGTTATTTGTTAAAAATTATATTGTAATACTTTGAATTTTATAAATAAAAATATAAATAAGTAATTGTACAAAAAGAAAAAGTAATCAAATAACTTTAAATTTTAAATACAAATCATGAGAAAATAAACAAATTAAGTTTTTTATATGAATCATGATCAAATAAATAACTCAATTATACATGTTAGATAAGCTAAATAAATATATGATATATGTAAATAATAAAACAACCATTGCAAAAGAATTATATTTAAGTTGTTATTAAATTTAAATTAATATTCTTATTTTGCAATTTTTTAATAATTATTTTAATTTAAAATATTGTAATTTTAGGAGAATTTTGATTTTTTAGATGATTTAAATTACAAAATTACCCTTGTGAGAAAAATCACATATATATTTAAAAATTAATTATTTTATTATTAATTTACTATCAAATTATTTTATTAATTTTCAATTTTTTATTTTAAAATATATTTTACAGAATAAATCAACGATTTTTTTTTCTTATCCTATCCTGCTGGTAACTCAGCTCAAATTCAGGATAAGAATTTTAACTAGAGAAACAGGATATGATAAGCTCCAGGATTAACTTATCATATCCTGTTGTGTCACCAAACACTGGATTGAGATAGGATATGATATAGTTATCCTATCTTGTCTCTTATCCTGTGCACCAAACATACCCAAAAATTATATAAACTGTTTGCATAAACTTAAACTAAAAAAATAAGGAAAAACAAGAGATTTGTTTGGCCGGTGCATGGGATAAAGATGGAAGGCATCATGTACAGTCATCTTTGTCGTTTCAAGCTTCACTTACGTGCCGTTTAGTAAGCTACAAGGATCGATAGACAGATTTGGCTTTTCAAAACCTCATCTATGATCCAACACATCACACAGTCACACACACACATGTTCTGTACTTCTGTTGCACTAATCCTATATTTTATTATAAAAATAATTTCATTTTAATTACTTATCATAAACCCGTTATTTTCTTTCCTACTTCAGAGAAAAAATTACTCATAAATTACATAGCAGCAACTACCACCAATTCCCATCATCACTCTCAACAACAAGATGAAGATAATGGTAACCATTAAACGAGTAATCGATTACGCCGTCAAAATCAGAGTCAAACCCGACAAGGTAGTTAACCACTTTATAATATCTATCTCAGAACAACCTTTTTTTTGTAAATTTCCAATCTTTGTCTCAAAAAGACACCATTTTTATGTTGTTTTTGCAGACAGGGGTAGTAACCCAGAACGTGAAAATGTCAATGAACCCATTTTGTGAGATTGCCCTAGAAGAAGCCCTTAGAATTAAGGAATCTGGTTTGGCTTCAGAGGTTATAGCTGTTAGCATGGGACCTTCTCAAAGTATAGATACTTTAAGAACTGGTCTTGCCATGGGAGCTGATAGAGGGATTCATGTGGAGGCTAATGATTCTCTTTATCCTCTTTCTGTTGCTAAGATTTTGAAGAAACTTGTTGAGATTGAGAAACCTGGCCTTTTGATTCTTGGCAAACAGGTACTCTAGTTTGTGTTTGTTTGTTGGTCATTTTCGTAGGTGATGGTTTGTGGATTTATTTGTTTTGTTATTTGATTTTGATGGGGTTATACATTTATGGTGTTTGTTGAGATGGGTTGGAAATTGTAGCTATGAATTGATGACAATCCCTATAGTGGTTTGTGATTACGCTTTGTTGTACAAGTGATCCACACTCCTCATTTTTCCCTATATGTCTTAATTCAGCTTAATTAAGTTCTTTAGTCAAACTACCAGCATTGAATTAGTCTAAGTGATAAGGGTTTTGGGCTCCTTAAGCAAGTGGTTAGACGTTTGATCCCTAGCTCTTGCATATGATCTGTATTCATAAATATCCTAAAAAGTTTAGGAAAACGAGCTAAAAACAACTTATGGACATGTCATAAGTTATTTCCATAAGCCCTTACTAACAGTTTCACAAGTGCTTATACCAGTACATAAGCTTAGATAAGTCAATCCAAGTGCTTGTCAGTTGTCATAGGCCCTAAGAGACTATGGGTGTTTGTTTGATAGTTTTATATGGTTGAATACTTGAATGTTTTGTAGTTGTTTCATTAGATACATTTCTAAGGTCATGAGGTTAAGTGGATACTTTTGCTTTTGATTTGCTTTGATTGATTATTTTTGACCTGTCAAGTTAGGGTTTATGGGAACTGGTGCGAAGCCGGATCACCAAAACAGTAAATAGAAGAAAATAGAGATAACAATGGATGAATTGTAGTATTTTATTGATGGAAAGACAAATGCAGATGGGAACAAAATTCCCAAATACCCACAGAGCTAGGCTCCTCTCAGAGAGATACTCTCCTCTGGCCAAACAGAAAATAATTCTTCCGCATACCTTCCCTCTCTGTGCCACCTCAGCATTCTTTCCTATTCTTACTCACATACACTCTCCACACCTTAGGCCTAGTCAAGGTCTTTAGTAACTGTCCTTTTGAGTCAACTTTCTCATCTTCGTCCTATTTTACAGATGCAAGAAAAAAGAGAGGACAATAAACTATTTGAAACTCATCTAACGATAGCATTTGGATGACCATCATTGTCTATTAAGTTGTGTTTTCTTTCCTTAATTATTTACAGGCCATTGATGATGATTGCAATCAAACAGGGCAGATGATAGCAGGACTTCTCAACTGGCCACAAGGGACTTTTGCTTCAAAGGTTAGTCCATCATCTACATCTTCAGTATATAGGGTCTTATTCATTTCTTTGGCCGAATATCTATGATATGCTTAAAAGTTACGTATCTCATTAGCACAATGTATTCAAATTTATGTTATTTTTCTCCATCCTCAATCCTAGTTTGATCAATGGTAAATGAATTTTTGAATGAATATTTCCACCATAGGGCATTATTTGTAATATCTCAGCGCCTTAGCCACTCAGGTATAATCGATAGATCTAGCCTTTTAGGAGTTTTTCTCTTTTGAAGGACTGGAATTTTCTGATATATGTTTGTTGTTATCTCTTCAATAGATAGATATTATCATTGTCCTTCATTCCTTGTTAGATCAAACCACTTGCCATCATTTCACATCAATATAACTTTCAAGAGATATTTTAGAGTTTGGTCATTGTTGTGTCTACCTGTTACTGAAGAAATTATTGACCAAGTTGATGAGCTAGGCCACTGTTTTAGAGTGATTCATCTGTACTCATCACTTGCTAGTTGCTATCTAGATACGATAAGGTCAATGTCATGATGATTGTTCTTTCATGTATGGGGGAGTATTAGATCTCTCTCTCTCTCCCGACCAACCCAACATAAACACACAACCAGTGGCAAGCACAATGCCATCCTTAATATATTTAATTAAATTACATTGGGCCTTCATAAACATTTTAATTTGAGGCCTGTTAACAATACTCCCCCCAGAAGGCATATTAGGTAACTACTTCTTTGACAGCTTTCTTCAATAAGGAAACCAAGTTTGTAAGCCACTTGCACTATTGACCTTAATAATTTGGTAAGGTCCATAGAACCGAGGACGGAGTATCTCATTTATTTTCTTAGCTAATGATTTCAGTCTATAGTGGTTGCTATTTGAAGTAGAGCCCATCTCCTACAACAAACGTAACTTCTCTTCTATGTTTGTTTTGTTGGCCCGAGTCTGAGTTTGTGCCTTAAGCAAATTAGCTCTAAGGTCATAATATAGAATCCCTTTCTTGAGTCAATTGATTCCCTTCCTCTACGGCTGATGGTTTGACTTAGTAGAACTATGGTAGTTAGTATCGAACGAAAATTCGGCCCAACTTAACCATTTTGTCCACAATTTTGGCTAGGTACCTGTTAAACATCTCAAATAAGTTTCAAGGAACCGATCGACAGCCTTAGTTTGGCCATCTATTTGATGGGGGTAGGCTGTGCTGAATTTGAGTTTGGTGCCAACCAACTTAAATAATTCTGTCCAAAATGGCTCAAGAAGATCTTGTCCTTGTTGGAGACTATAGTGTTAGCAAAACCATGTAACCAAATAATCTCTTTGAGGAAGATCTGTGCTATTGATTTGGCCATGGATGGGTGACTAGGAGAGATAAAATGAACATATATAGTGAATCTGTCAACCACAACCAAAATAGCATCTTTACCTTCCACAAAATCCATGGATATATGATATATCACTACAAAGTACAAACTTGCGTAGGGATAGCAAGTGGGGTTGCAAATCCAGCAGGAGATAAGGTTTGGTTTGGAACTTGTTTTCAGCAAGTTATGTATAATTTGTTGCAATTTGCCACCACCTTGGACTTCATCTTCCCATTCTTCCAGATCTGAAAAATGAATCATACATATAGCCGCATATGTCTTTTTTTCTAGATAAAGCATCAGAATTTCTGTTCTCGCAGCCAGTTTGTAGTGGATCTCAAAATCAAAACCCATTTATTTGGAAGTCCGTTTAAATTGTTCTTCGCCCAGTACTCTCTGTGAGGAGTTTAAACTTTTCTGATGTGCATGGGTGATAAACTTTTTTCCCATTAAGTTATGTCTCCATTTTTTAACATCCACAACAATAACCATTAAATCGCGCTCATAAACAGATTCTTTTGAGCCCTTTCACATAAAGGTTGGCTTTGGAAGGCTACTGGTCTGCCTTGCTGCATCAGAACAGCCCCTAAACCCTTGTTAGAAGCATCAGTTTCAATGGCAAATGGTTGTGTTAAATCTCAAACTGTCAGTATAAGGCAGTGCAGCCATTGCTTCTTTTAATGCGTTCAACGCAGCCTGGCCTATCTGACTCCTAATAAAATTTTCTTTTTTAAGAAACTAAGTAAGAGGTCGCCCAATCTTACCATAAGCTTTGACAAATCTTCTATAGTACCCTGTAAGGCCTAAAAAATCTCTTAAAGCTTTGATATCTTTCGGTATTCGGCAATTCATCATCATATCAAGCTTCTTTTGATACCAATGATACTACCTTGTAAGGCCTAAACACCAGACTTAGAGAAGATACCCTAGAAAAGTTGCAGTTCAGTTGAAATTTTGCATAATCATTTTAAGCAAAATAAATAAATTGTTTCTATTCGTTGAATTATTACATAACTAACTCTTGCTTTCCAGTAGGTTGTCCTTGATAAAGAGAAACAGGTGGTCACAGTGGACAGAGAGGTTGACGATGGTATCGAGACACTCAGTTTGAACTTACCAGCAGTAATAACGTGAGTGTCACATTCTTTTGAGTATGCTGTATAAAAATTGTTAAGCATGATGTATCATACCATAATGCATAATGTAGTGGATTACTGATTGTTTTATTGTTGAACTTAGCCAACTATCACTTTACCAACTTTCTTGATATGCAAGTTTTGTTCTTTGTTCTTGTTGCAGCACTGATCTGAGACTGAACCAACCAAGGTATGCTACTCTTCCCAACATAATGAAAGCAAAATCGAAGCCGATAAAAAAGTACACTCCAGAGGAGTTGAATGTAGAAATAAAATCTGATTTGGAGATAGTTGAAGTGACAGAACCTCCTAAGAGAAAATCAGGTGTTATTGTTTCTTCTGTGGATGAGCTTATTGACAAACTTAAAAATGAGGCTAATGTTATCTGATTATTCTCTCTACTTTGTTCAACTGCTTCTCACAAAAGAATAAACAGCATTACATCAAGATTATGATGTATTATCAGATGAAACAATAAATTTAATGTTGTTCCTAATTCCTATTACTTTAATGTATTCAATGGTAAATATAATCAATGGTAATTTCAGATGAAATCTTTTTTCCTCGTAGTCACAAAATTATTTGATACGATAATCATGCATAAGAAACCAAAGAAAGAAAAACTAATTTAAGCCAATGGCAGTTTTGTTTGTTATCATTGTATTTATTTATAATTTTGTATCAATTGCCCTTTAGCTCATCCAATTGATCATTTAATAATCTCCTCAAAGTTCATTCTTATTTATTTATTTATTTATTTATTAGAGGTTTTGAATTTTGATCAACCCAGCCGCCACCCTTCTCTCACTTCCTTCTCTACCCGACCACCGTCGTCGCCATTCAACCTTACAACACAGTCGCCGTCTCTCCAAACCCGTCACGATGTAGCCATGCCTTGTGGTGGTGCAATCGATTCCTTTGGGATTCGCGACGCCACCAGCAAACGCCGGCGGTTGAGGGTCGGTACGCCGCCGTCCGTTTGAAGAGGGAGTCCTCCTGCCTCACAATTCCAGTTCCGAGATTTCGTGACCTGAGCTCCTGTCTGCTTCCACAATCGGATTTTTTGGTTCTGCGATCTCGTGTTCTGGGTAAGATTGTTGTGCATCCGAGATTACCATTTGTGCAGGTCTATAGCGCTTGATTTGCGCAGGTTTATTTCGATGAAGCACAGTGGTTCAAATTGTTGTGAGGATTGTGGGTCTGTTTTAAGACAAAGCCAGAAGCTTTGTTTGTGGTCTTTCTCTGATACACCCTTTGCATTTAAATTTAAATTCAGTTTGCGTAGTTCATCTCTCTGTGTGCTGTTTGTTGGACACCACTCACGATTTGGATTCGTCAAGACTGACTGTCTTAGCCATATCATGTTCGAAAGGGCGAGGTGTGTGGATATGCCGTGTTGGCGGTAGTGTCGTTCGTCACACTAACACGTTCGATTGTTATTTTAGATATTCTCGTGTTCGTGGTGCTTAGTTCCATTGAACGACCATTCCTCGATCTCACTTTCAAATGGTCCTTGGTTTCTTTTTGGAAGTTCAACAAGATGTGTTTCATTAGAGGTTGATATCACAATATCCATGTCATTCATTGACTTCAGACTGTATTGCTTGAAAAAGCAACGTCGCTTGCTGTTTGTCGCAGAGAGTAGTGGGTACGTGAACTGTTTCCATGTTGACGGGGGTTCATTCGCCTCGATTTTCTAGGGGTCTAGTTTGTCTCTTAGGATTAACTATAAGTTGGTATATTTCATTGTCCTACAAGCTTTTGTGTGGACGCACTGAGTTAGGTCTATATCCCCCAGTTTTTGTAAATGTTTTCTTTTCTTTTTCTTAATAATAATATGAGCTATAGGTGGAGGATAATTGTTTTCTTGAATCTTTTCTTTTTCTTAATAATAATATTAGCGGCGCAACTTGAATGACAAACGAACAACAAGTTGCGCCGCTACTCCTTTTGGATGGCGAAAAACCAACCCTTTTAAATTGATAATTTTATACAGACTAAAATTGTACAAAATTTTTGTAGAGACTAAACTTAAAAATTTATAATTTTTTATAGGAAGTAAAAGTATATTTAGGGTCCGTTTAGTTGGAGAAAAGAAAATGGTAAGGAAGGAAAACACGAAACCGATGAATGAATTCGGTCTAAAATTAATTTATTAGTAACCGTGATACATGTCAAATTCACTTCTGCACTGCAAGCATATTGTTAACTTTTTTATATGCAATCATATGATTTGATTGCAATCATATGCACTGCTAGCATATTTACCTTTTTTAATGCCTATGACAAGTCTCTATGCAATGTGGCTGCAGCATCATTTTAGAAAGACGATTGCAATCATCAGCAGTGCCAAGTATAAACTGCTGATGATCCTAATCTATGTGTTGAGGAAGCTTCATCTTAGAATAAGAAACAACTTGTTGAGAGAAATTGTTATGTTTAACATCATAGTGGAATTGCACGAGGTGCAGTTGAAATTACCAACAATAGAGAATCCAATTCTCCCAAAAAGTCAAAATCATAAGCAGAATATAAGCTCTCGATATTCTGACTTAACATTTTTATGATTTGATTTGAAGTTTGGTCTATACATAAATTTTGTTCAACTTGGTCTCTATTTTATCTTTTATAAGACTATTTTATTTTTTTTTTTAAAAAAATAAGGATTAAAGCTTAATAAAGTTTCTTGCTCTGCAACTTAATAACATTTATATAGAATTCAAAACTATATTTAATTCTAGGGGAGTGATCAAATTACACCGGTGTAACATTTGAGTAATGTTACACCGCTTAATAACGCTTTAACGAATACAAATTTTACAAAATCCACTGTTGGATTGAAAGCTTATATTGTATAGATCATCCACGTTAAATTTTACAAAAATAAAATACATAATTAATTCTTAAATTTATACTCAATCTGATCACAATTATAAATAAAAGTTATTTTTCAAACTTATTGAATAATCGATGTATATAATCTATAGTATAAACTAGGTACATTAAATATATTGTAAAGTACCGTACATTTTTGCTTATAATATATCCTGAGGGAGCGGTTGCTTATTTCAGAGTAGGTGAGTGACATTTTGCACTTTTAAGCTTTAGATTTTGATTAAGCTGTGTGTATACTTTTTGGTAAACAAACTTTCTTATCTACTTTGCAATTGCAATGTCCTATCAGAAAATAAATCTGCGGTTTCTTGTTGAATAAACTTCTGATTAGTGCTTTGAACACTGATTTTTGTTTCTGGTCAACATTTTGTGATATATTCAAGTTTGATATCACCATCAACATACTAATCATTAGTTGGTTTAGTGGTGATTGACGCTAAACTTAGTATGAAGGATCACGGTTAGATCCTCGCAGCTGCGATTGGAAGGGGATGAAACCACTTGATGTCAGAACTGACCGCCGAACCAGATTAAATTGGTGGCGAAAGCAAAAAAAAATCACCATATGCGTTTTCTATCATTGTTCCATGTGAAGATTTTATATCCTAACTTTTGTATAAATAGAGTTAAATTTCTGAAAGTATTTAGATTTTATATTTTCAAATATTTATTTAATTTTTAAAATATTTCCTAAACAACTTTTAACTGAAAAATAGCTTTAACATTTAAAAAAAATAAAAATTACCAAACAATTTTAACTTATTTTTAAAGCTCTTACTTTTAACTTTATTTTAGAAGTAATTTCTAGATCATAAAAAGTTAGGCCAAACGGACCCTTAGCTTCTAAACTTTATTTTTGTTATTGGTTTATACTCCTTGGTGAGTATAACTATTCTGATCTGATGTAACTTTTTTAATTATTGCATGAACGATTGAAAACACTATCCTACGTAATATTTAGTTTTGCATTGTCATAGATTTTGTTGGTCTAGATTATCAATTTTTGTCTTGTAAAGAGGAAAATGGGAACGGATCAAGATCGCATGTTGTCCAACATTCTTACAGTTTCACACACTACAAAATTTTGGCTCTGATTTGATATAAGATTGTCTAGATCACACAATCCATTCACACATGAAAACAATTTCAACCATCAATCTAGATCGGATGGCCGAGAACTGTAACTGCGTCACACAGTAAGAAATCTAATTCTAGCAGAAAACAAACTTTGTGTAACCTTGGTTTTGCACAAAAAGTGTACATAGCCAGAATAAACCTACAAATCCTCATTATGATATACAAATTTCATTCTATTCTCACTTGGATTTGTGTACACTTCTACCTTTCCAACTAACTTTACTCACTACACTTTGCATTCTGGGTCTTCACTAGTGAACTGCTTGGTCTTGAAATCAACTTCTTTGTCACCTTCTTTACCCCACAGCAACAAATACAGACCCATAATGACAATAAATGCACCTATGATGCTGAAAATGCAAATTTCATAATTAAAATTAGAATTTAATTTATATAAAAAAAATTATATATTCAATTAATGATAGTACTATTAGTCAAAATAATTAAAAATGTTACAACTTCACCGAAAGTCATACATATGATTGATTGCATGTTACCTGCCCAAATAAAGTTTTTCACCAAAGATGAAGTACGCTAGAATTGCCACAAATATTGTACAAAGAGGGTTAAAGACTGTGACAAAAACTGGGCCTTTTTTCACAGTGCACCATAGTTGAATGTACATCAACAATCCACCAACAACAATTCCCTGTCATCAATGATAATGATTGGTATATAATGTTAGAAATCTAGATTTGGTGACACTTGTTTACAAAGACCATATATATATTTGTTATAATTTATTACTAATCTGAACTTAAATATAAAAGCAAAAATCAAAATGTATTTAACGCGAATTTAGACTAAATACATTTTGAATTTTATTTATATTCAAGTATGGATAGAGTATTTAATTTATTATAATTTACCCCGTATAATGTAGACCACAAGTCGATGTTGATCCCTATAATCCATACTGAAGGGTTATTGTGTTCTACTATCATTGTGAAAACAGCCGATTGTGCTGCTCCAATAAAGCACATCCATGTAGTGAGTGATAATTCAGCAGGGTATCTTTTCAAAGTAGATGCCTGAATTTCCAATTACAAAATATTAATGTTGTAATAATTTTAAACTAAGGAGTGCAACTTTATCCACACTACTTTTCTAAAAAAATTCACACATAATTTAAAAAATATACACCGAGAAAAAAAAATGGCGTTTTTGTCTGCAAATGCACATCCACACAACATAAAACATTTTTTTAGATGTGTACAATTGTATATCTGAAGTACTTTCAAGGCCAGGAAAGGTTTCTCCCTAAAATATTACTTCATTCGGTCCTTACTATGAATAAAAATTTGTATTTTTTGTTCATAAAATGTTTGATGTATTTGGTCCATAATATAAATCAAATACAATAGTTATTCAATGCATCTAAAAAAAATTTCTTATATTAAGAACAAGAATAACTTAAAGCAACCTCTTTCTTGTTGCTTAAGTCAGCTTGAGGTCAAAAGCTAGCTGAAATCTCATAGTGACATAAAATGTTCACACATAAGACTTGCATGCTAATAAGTATTTTTAGGACCTTACCAAAAAAAAAAAAAAAGTATTTTTAGGATGTGGTTTTTTTTTTTTTTTTTTTTTGATAAGCATTTTTAGGATGTGGTTAAAAAAATTGGAAAGAATAAAAAGCTTTGCTTAAAAAATTTAATGATGCACTTTGAATGAAGATTTGCTACTTTCTTTGAGTCCTTAATGAATTCCTTTAAAATATTTATTACCAATTTGCCAGCTAAAAACTAATTAAGTAATTATGAGTTAAGGTAATTAAGAACCTGCATAATGTACCACATAGAAATTGTAACACAGCATGAAACTGTAAGAAGTGAACCCCTTAACCCTCCCTCACTGATAGAAGCACTTTTTGGTTGAATATGGATTAGAGGATGCCACAAATTTTTCATTATAGGTCCCTTGTATAGTGTCATGGTCATAACACCAGCTAAGGAGATTATTGTCCCAAATACCTTTGCTATGCCACGTGGATTTCTAATATCAACAACTTCAAACCTGCATTTTAGTCAACTATTAAATATTACATAACGTATAAAATCATCAGCGTTAAATATGTTTTTAATCTCCATAAATTTTCAAATTTATTTTTAATATTTTGTATTCACTTTTTACTTTAGTTCCTATAAATACAAAGTTAACCGTATGTTTTTTAGTATATGAAGAATGATCGAAATATGCAGTTTTATAATGTGTAGAAATAAAAAAGTGAATACAGGGACTAAAAATAAATAAAAAATTAAGTTTTATAGAATTAAAAATATATTTAACTTAAACTATTATGTAAAGATTTAACGTAAAAAAATAAAAAAAAACTATTATGTAAAGATTTCAAACCTGAGTGCCAATGCAATAATGAAGGTAAGGGAAGATACGGTGTTGTACATGGAAGCAACAAATGTTGGAGAAGTATACTTTAAGCTTGCAAAGTACAAATTGAGAGACAAAGTTATCCTGCAATATTTTTAAATTAATTATTTTTCCATATATACTTCTATATATTGTAATATCATGCATTTTTTATTTAATTTGTTCTTTCTTACCCCAACACAGAAAGCAAAAAAATTTCCATAAAAAGAGCAAATGTCAACTTTGGCCTTACTTTTCTGCAAGAAAAACATCAAGTACAATTTTCATCAAATAATTTATCAATGTTTTATAATCTATGATCATACCAAATTTATCTGTTTATTTGAAACAAACAGATTAATTTAAGTATAATCATATCACCACACTAAATATACTAACAATCGGTTGCTATGATATGTATATAACTTAAATAAAATTTTCTCCTTGTGTGTTGCACAGGTTAAAATACTAGTTAAATTTACAAAATTGGGTCTGTTTGAAATCTCAATTTTGAAGAGTTCAGCTAAACGTACGCTAAGAACTCGAATGTATTTGAAGAGAAATGTACATGTACCTCTCTAGAAAGTATGCAAAAGGGAACATCACAATCCCGGCCACGACATGGCGATATGTAACATAAACATAAGGACTCATTCCATGGTTGAAGGAAGCTTCAGTGATGAAAAATAGAAAGGTGTAGCTTACTTGGGCAAAGATCATAAGCAGGTGTGGCTTGAACTCTCTGTATGCAAGAAGAAAAGAAAATATATTTTGCTCCATAATAAGTTTAGTGATGTGATGATGTTTCTTTTCTCCACTTATATTTAGAAGCTCTATGGCATACACATTATATATATATATATATATATATATATATATATATATATATATATATATATATATATATATATATATATATATATATATATATATAGAAGTTGATGATGTGTGTTAATTAATTGAATGTGATTCCTAAATGCATTATAAAGGTATCCTGTTCTTTATTAAATTCCAATTATAATATGTATGTATTCAAATTCAGTAATTTAGAATAGACATGTAAATATCAGTAATAATAGAATCCAAGACAGTATTGTGAATTACTCCTACTGCTATTTTTCCAAGTGTGCCGGTTGAATATTACATGACCAAAATTATAAGTGGATGTAATTGTTACAAAATCAGACAATATCACTCAATTTTAATCAGAATCAGTTCATCCTTAGAAAATCAAATAATTAATTAAACCGTTGTTTGGACGATATAAGATTCGTTTAGTGGTTGAGGTGGATGAGTTAATAAGCAAATAACTTTTTTATCGGGACGTGTCAAACTTCAATGTTTAACATTCGTTAAAAATAATATTGATTGTTACCCGTTACTATAGTTCAGTACTGGTAGGGACAATGTGTGTAATATGCAAGCTTGAAGTTTGAACTTTGGTACACATTTATTCACTTTAGAAAGTAAAATTTTAGTCACTAATTTATTTGACTAAAAAAAATAACATTGATTGATAAATATTTTCTTTAATATTTTATTTGAAATCAAATTAATCAACAAAACTTTTAACTGATGTTTTGTCCCGTAAGCATAGTTCAGTTAGTAGGAACAATTGACATATAAAATAAACAGACTGGAGTTCGAACTCTATACCCCAACTCCAGCATATATAGTGCGATGTCTCTGTCAATTGATGAGTTAAGCTCATAGGAACAATTTCATACACCTATTTATTCACTTTAAAAGTGAAATTTTAATCAATAGACTGCGTGATAAAATAAAAATAAATAAAAAGTTAGGTCACATTTGTTTATTGTTTCTTGCAAATCTTTGTTTCCCATAAAGAAATTGTCGCCAAATTGAATCCATGGTGTGTCGTTTTCCTTTGAAATATTTGGTGGACTCTCCAGGGGAATCATTGGAGTTTTTCTTGATTCAATTGGTTAATTTTTTATTTTTTATATTTTGGTAGGACAATTAGTTCATTTAATTAAACCATATTTGAATTGGAGGATGACATTTTTTGTTGCTTATAGAATTGGATGATGGCTAACACTATAAGAAAATAAATACACAATTAAATAAAGTAAAAGGAATAACACCCCATTGAACTTGTAATTCTCTTCTTCTTTTTTTATATATGTCCATTTTTTATCTCACACCAACTCTTTGGTGTGATTCTAATTTATCATTCTTTATTTTTTTTTTCTTGCACAAGATATTTTAATTTATCATTCTTTATATTTTTTTCCTTGCACAAGTGCTAATTTTATTTAATCATATAAAAGATTGATAATATAATATATGTTAATAAATTGACCCCTATTGACAAAATTTCTGCATTTATCCCCTAAAAATGAATTTGTTACCTCGTTGTTTCCTTCATCACCAAGTAACTTTGTAACCACCACCGTCATTTTCTGAATTTATTGTTCTACCAACCCATCAGTTTGGACCTGCGTTAGACACAAGAGTTCATTAAGCATATGGAAGAAAACATATTAATTTATTTTTTTCACCATCAATGTATGATTCATCAGATCGTTTATTCTGATTTGAGGATTAGTTCCGTCATTAAGTAATTTCAGCTTCCTCAATCGATAAACATATAAAAAATTCTATTAAAGAGAGAAGAAGAAGATGAAATTATTTTATTATTTCCTTTCACAAGTTGTGCATATGAATTCATTTTTCTTTTGGATGCATAACCCACGACCTTAGAGTAATTTGACATAGCTAGGTGCCTAGGTCATGTCCATGTCTCTGCTTTGGGGCTCACGACTTGGATTTCAATTTTGAAAATTCTTCTTTATTTGGAATTTGCCCAACACGTTTACATGCTTTGCTCCATGATTGGCAATTAAGTTCATGTGAGTCGTCGTAAATTCAATAGTTATTCAAATTCTAGATTCTAATCATGGTTTGACATTTAGTTATTGGAGCCAGCTATTTGTTTTTATGTCTCATAATTCCTCAACACACATTTTGGCCTCTATTTTACTGTATTTTGACTTGATTATGTGTTTTTTTTTTCCAAAGAATTTGATTATCTTATTTAATAATGTTGGCAAGTGTATTGTTATTTAATAATGTTGGCAAGTGTATTGTTAGCAGTGCGATGTGAATCAAGTTTTATTTTAGATTAAAAAAAAAGTAAATATTAAGTATTTTATAAAGAAGATGACTCATAAATCTAATATTTTAAAATTTTTGGTAAAGATATTGTGTCTAATTTTACTGGTTTTTTTTTTTTCTGGGACAGAATCCTACTAGTGTTGTTGCCCTTGGTCCAATGTGAATGACTAGAGCTGTCAAAATGGGCTAGCCCGAATGGGCCGGCCCGCCAAGCCCGATTTTTTTCCGGGCTCGGGCCTTGAAAATCCTAGCCCAAATTATTTCCGGGCTTTTTAGCCCGGCCCGACAAAGCCCGATTAAAATATGGGCTAGCCCGAATGGGCCGCGGGCGGCCCGCAAGCCCGAAAAAATTAAAATTAAAAATAAAATAAAATAAAAATATAAATATAAATAATTTATTTCGGATGATTTGAAATTAGTTTGTAATATAAATTATAAAATACCGTCCGCTACTTAAGTAGCAGGAGTAAAAATAGGGCACCCAAGAAACTCGTAGGTAGCGGAAGAGTAAAAATAGGACGCGCGAGAAACTCGTACGTAGGGGATGAATAAAAATAGGGCGCGCGAGAAACTCGTACGTAGCGGATGAGTAAAAATAGGGCGCGCGAGAAAGTCGTAGGTAGCGGATGAGTAAAAATATGACGCGCGAGAAACTCGTAAGTAGCGGATGCGTAAAAATAGGTCGCGAGAAACTCGTAGGTAGTGGATGAGTAAAAATAGGGCGCGCGAGAAACTCGTACATAGTGGATGAATAAAAATAGGGCGCGCGAGAAACTCGTACATAGTGGATGAATAAAAATAGGGCGCGCGAGAAATTCGTAGTAGCGGATGAGTAAAAATAGGGTGCGTGAGAAAGTCCTAGGTAGCGGATGAGTAAAAATATGACGCGCGAGAAACTCGTAAGTAGCGGATGCGTAAAAATAGGGCGCAAGAAACTCGTAGGTAGTGGATGAGTAAAAATAGGGCGCGCGAGAAACTCGTAGATAGGGGATGAGTAAAAATACGGCGCGCGCGAATTATATAATATTTATAGTGGATGAGTAAAAAATAGGACGCGCGAGAATTATTAATGTTATTTATATAGTTGAGTTTGAGCACTAAAAGTAAAATAAAAAATAAAAAAAGATAAACCGGGCCGCCCGAAAAGCCCGACTACCCGTACCGGGCCGGGCTCGGGCACTAATTTTGATAGCCCGTTTTTTATCCGGGCTTTTTAGCCCGGCCCGACGAAGCCCGAAGCCCGACCGGCCCGGCCCGAAATTGGCCGGGCCGCCCGTTTTGACAGCTCTATGAATGACCATTCGGACTCTACATGGTTCGATACTTGAAAGCATAAAGAACTGAATGACTTATACTTGATGGAGAGATTGTTGTACCAAATCTGATGTAGATTAAATCTCAAATTTAATAAAATGACTTACATAGAGTATGATCTTTAAACAAATTAAAAATAGCTTATGGTTATATAATAGTAAAACCATAAAAACACCAATAATTATATTAGAAACGGTTTGAATTAACTTATTTTTTAACTTATAAAAAATAACTTACGAAAATAAATAATTTTTAGCTAAATTTAATATTCTTATGGGATAATTCCTCCATATAGTGCATATAGCCTTCTTTTGTCACTTAGTGCATTGTAGTACTACAGTATATGGAAACTGCTGATCTTCCAAAAAATTTGAATGTCGGCTCATTGATTTTTATTTTTTTTTTTATAATTTTCTGGTTTCTAGGGGAAATGGATCCTAGTAGTTTAGAGTTCGGCCGCGAGGTAAGTAAAGTCTGATAAAGAAATTGTTCTACTTAGGAATCGAATCCGGGTTCTCCCGAAATCCGTCCTTTTTGGTGAAGCTCATTAACCACTTGAGCCCAATGACTTGGTTCCTTTTCTGTGCATATATTTTTGGGTAAATAACAACAAAAATTGAAACCACCAAGACCATATCTAATGGTAGCACCTATTTCAATAAGAAATGGTACATATTATGTATTACCGTTGGAGCAAAACATATTTGAGTATCTAATAGGTACTCCCTCCGGACACAAATATAAGAAAAAACAACCGTTTACGCGGTGTTTAAGAAATTTAGTTAAATGTAGTTAATTTTCTTGATTTAATGCAAAACATGAGTTAAGTTTACTATATTACCCTTTGAAAAGTGATTTATACCTTGGAACGTGAAATGATTAAATAAGGGTATATTAGGAATAATAGTATTAATTAGTTTAAAAGTGGTTGAATTTTTCTACCAAAAAAAAGTAGCTGACTTTTGCTTATATTTGTGTCCAAAATTTGAAGTGTTTTTTTTCTTATATTTGTGTCCGGAGGGAGTACGGATTCTTATTTAAGCATTGATACTTATTTGTTTATGTGGAACCCATTTAATGATGTAGAGTTATAAGTGAGATGTATAGTTATTAGTGGGTCTCATTTAGAACTTTATAAGAGGTGCTGGGTTGGAGAGAATGAGTGCTTATTAGGTATTATTATTATATGTTGGCTTAAACGCAGTGATGTGTATATGTGTAACCCACTTAAGTACCAAAAATTGAATTTCTCCATTATGGATGCTCTAAATGGGCGACACTTCAACCAACATAGATGTAATGTTATAACATTAATTAATTGAATTTTGGAAGAACACGGTCAACCGAGGCTAAACTGATTTTCTACCTGAAAAAAAAATAATAAATCAATTTTCTACCATTAATCTAAAAAAAAATTTGTCAGATAACCTAATTGCTAGAAACTCCACCCTTAAAATGAACAAATGGAGTGTTTGGGGTTCGAATCTCGACCCTTACATATGATATGTAATGTTGTTGTCAACTAAATTAATCTCACAGAAATCTAAACTGATTTATTATGACATGTATTTTCGAGTACATATGCTTTAGAGTACACTTCATTTGTTGGAATTAAACCACCACTATTGTTTTTTGTTATATTTAGGATAGCGTTGACGATCGAACCCAAGATCTTCAATATACTCTTTAAATCACTCACCATTAAACTAAATCTAGTGGCTTAAACCAACTAGTATAATATCTCATAAGAGTCTTTAATAATTTCGTGTTCAGTTGTGAAGTTAGTAAATACTGACCAGAAATCAAACTTGAATTTTCCCCAACAATTTGTGGGAGAGCTCATTAACTTATTGACAATTATTGAGATATATTGTATTAAATTGAAAATTAAATCCCTTTGGTTTCCATATCTAATACTATTATTTGTTGAAATAAAACCACCACTACTTTTAATTATTATATTTGAAAAACGCATTAGTCCAAAACAGTTTTTTGTAGTGCGTGGCTATTGTGAAGCACTCATCAATAATAATCTGATTCTGATATCAGCAGCATGCATAAATGCATATTATCATTATTTCCAATTTCACAAATCTAGCAAAAGCATTTCCCTTCCACCTTTCTTAAAGAAAACCACTTTCTTGAATTATGTAGTTGGATATACGTACGGTGTGCATAGTGTTGGTAATAAGACAAGACAAGACCAATAATTCTCCATTAATTATTACTCGATTTATATTATTCTTCAACCTAATCCAATTTTATTTTTTTTAGGTCAAGACCTAATCCAAATTTTATTTTAAGAAATTATATACAAAATAGACTTCATATATAGATGGAAATAGACTTTGTTGCAAATTACCTTGAAAACGTGGAAAAACAGCAAAGCTGTTGTTTTGGTGCCCCGGACAAAAATCTGATGTCCAGGGTGAAATTTGAAGCAGGAAAAGGGGGGGGTACCTGCTGTTTTCACGCCCCGAACGTGAGATTTGGGGCCCCGGACGAAAATTTCGAAGACTTATATATATGTCACGTTTTTCTGATATTTGTAACAGGATTTTGAGGGTTTCTTTCACCAAAACAGCGGCTAGGGTTAAGAGGGTTACTTTTTGTTCATCTCTAGGTTTTGGGTGTTGATTCTTTCATCTTGTAATCACTTTTCATTGAAATCTCTTGGTCACGGGAAGAGATTTGGGAAAAGGGTAGAATTAGGGTTGAAGTCTAATTCTTGCGACTCTTTTGTTTTGAATCTCGTTGTAATCAAGCTTTTCATTGATAGTGGAACGGAGAGTGGCTCTCTCCCCCAGAGTAGGTCGATTTTGACTGAGCTGGGTAAACAATTGCTTCGTGTTCTTTACAGTTTTATTGCTTATCTTTTGTTCGTGATTATTATTGTTATTTCCACGTTTTGATTGCTTATTCGATTTGCTCCACACATCAAGATTATTGGTGTGAATCAATCCGAATTCACAACTGACTTCATATATAGATGGAAATTTAAAATGAAGAAAACGCGAGTATGATTATTTATGTAATTGTATAATTCATTTGACGTTTTTTTCGCTAAACTATATGCTATTTACAAGGGTCTGCTGTTGGCCAAAGATATGAGTATTGATGAACTTGTTTGCTACTTTGATTCTTTACACTGTGTCAACCTCGTAAAAGGTCCTCAAGTTAAATTAAATATCATACTCATGTTGTGTTGATTCAAGATATAAAGGAGTTGCTCTCTCAAATCAATGTTTCTCTTCATCACACACTTAGAAAGTGGAATTAATGTGCGGATATTTTCGCTAAACTTGGAGCCTCTTCAGATGCCGACTTCTTGACTCATACTTCTCCCCCATAAGGCGTTCGTGATCTCCTTAAGAACGACACAATGGGAACCTTCTTTTTTCGTGAATAGTTTTTCTTTTTATGTTTTCTCCTTTTCTTTTTAGCTTCCTTACCCCAAAAAAATGTTAAGCTACCTAAAAATAGAAATATAACATTTAATGATACAAAGAATTTAATGTTTAGATAATTGAATACACCACAAGTTCAATAAATTTTTTTCACATTTATCTTCTTAACATATGCCATGTGCCCTTAAGGGCACAAGTTAACCTTCTCCTATAATTAATTAAGTGCTTTTAGACAGTGAAAATATAAAATGTGCAGGATAATCCATAGTGAATTCTTACTCGGTCACTCTAGGAACTAAACGAGTAGCTTGTGCAACAAGCTATCTTATCATTCGGTCACATTATAGTGCTTTTAATTAATTACTATATTTAGTTAGCGTTGCACACACATAATGTGCAAATATGTGATTTGGGTGCCCAGACATAAGTGGAAAAAGTTGAAGAAGAAAAATGAATTAAATAAAATACTTCAATGATATGTCATATAAGCTAATGCCACGGTGATTCATCATGGACAAGTGATCTATCGAATACAAATTTTACAAAATTTATCGTTAGATTGAAAGTTTATATCATATAGATCATCCATAAAGAAATTTAGAAAAATTGAAAACCATTGATATGTTATTGAGACACATCAAGATTACTGTATTTAATTGTCTGTGGTCATTCTATGCCTCAATATTTTGTGTGGAGTAGGTGTATGTTGTGCAATTCATCCGTTACTTAAGTAGCAGACGTTATTAAAAAAAATTAGTTGAGTATTTTTAGGGGTATCTACTACCAAAATAACGAGCATAGGTACTTTGCTAATTTTGTAGGGCACGCGAAAAAATAGATAGTGAGGCAAAAGAAATTCTCTTTATCTAAATGTGACAAATTTTTTACATGTACAATCATGGTTGGCCCTTTGAAGTGAGCTGCCTTTGCAAGCCTAGTCACTTTAAGTCTAACATTCACTTAGTGTGTTTGGTTGAGCGGTGACAATAATTGAGTTTGAGAATAAAAATTGATTTAATAAGTAAAACCCAAAAACATCTTTGCAACACAAATAAATCACATTAGATGGTAAAAACGCACGTCTAGGAGTTGTAGAAGCTGAACCAAACATAGGCTTACTCTTCAACAACAATTACACTTGTTTTTAGATAGGCTTTAGCCGGACTTGGATTTGCTGAAGTTGTGAAGTCTCACACTATTTTACTTTTTATTCTTTAGATCTTTTATTGAATGGTATAGATGTAAGTGTCAAATCATCATCTTATGACATAAATTGATCCAATGATGGCTGGTGGAAACTATGTGTTACATCATATCTTTTTTTTTTATGAGATGGAAAATAAAACAAATAACACAAGAATAAAAAGAGAAAAAAAACTAAGTTCTTGGACGAGCAACACCCACAACATCAATCATCAACACGAGACTGAGTTGTGTGTTACATCATCTCTCTTACTTCAGCTATAGATATTTGCATTCCATATAGGAATAGCAACAACATGTAAACGCCATTAAAAAAAAACAATTAATATTTAAACAGTTGGAATCATACCCTCCCCTATTAGGTTTAAATATGTTACAAAGTCCCTGCAATTGTAGCTTTTTTTTTATTCAGTTTTAGTCCTGAAGTTAAAAAATTTTGTTTTAAAAAATTTTGTCTTAATGAAAATCACTTTTTTGAATAATGTAGTTGGATTTACGTACTGCATGGTGTTGGTATAATATAATAAAGACAAGACAAGAGCAATAATTCTCCATTAATTAATACTCGATATATACTAATTTCAAAAGAGCATCAAGATAATCCTGGAGGCTGGAACTCATTATTTTTCAACCTAATCCAAATTTTATTTTAAGAAATTATGTACAAAATAAACTTCATAGATGAAAATTTATTAAAATGAAGAAAACATGATTATGATTATTTATGTAATTTATCTTTTTATGTACATAGTAGTATTTTTTTTTTTCCCAAAAGAGGAGTAGCAAAGTGCTACTACCTCAAAATATATATCATAAAAAGAGAGAATAACAAAAAAAGGAGGGGGGACTAGACCAAAACCTCCTTAAACACGAGAGATTCTAAAACTAGGATTACCCAATCTATTGTTAGCAAAAAACTACTAATCTGCCGAGGGAGCTTATTCCATATAGTAAACATATCAATAAAGAGGCCAATGTTAGCTAAATCATCTGCACATTGGTTACCTTCCCTATACACATGGGAAACCACGAAGTTCATGCTTTTAGTGATCCTGAGATAATTCATCCATCTGTTGCTTAGTGATCCTGTAATTTATCTTTTTATGTACATAGTAGTAATCATCATAATATAGCTATAAGGCACTTGCTTTGCTTTTTCGTGTCTAAAGACTTAAGTGCTTTTTAGACGGTGAAATATAAAATGTATCGACTCTTGTACCTCTTTCTTTTTTAGTCTCTAGTTCTATATATAAGATACATTTCACGTTTTAGATTCTTTGTAAATTAAATTTATGTTTTTAGATTATATTATTATCTATATACATCAATTCTAGAATGAATTAAAAAATGAAATGTTTTTTATATATAGAACCAGAGGGAGTAATATATATATATATATATATATATATATATATATATATATATATATATATATATATATATATATATATATATTATTTTCCATTAAAAACAAAACAGTGAAATATAAAATGTGCAGAATAATTCATAGTGAATTCTCACTCGGTAGATGACTAGCTTGTGCACCAAGCTATCTCATCTAGCAGTGTGTTAGGTTGGGATAATTGGTTGAAAGGTGAAATAGAAAAGAGAGATAAAAACATGCAGACACATGCACTTTTTCTTTTCTATTCAAAGATATGAAGAAAGCTTGCAAGACAAGGATACTTTGCATTTTTTTCATTATTACCCCTTGCATTTGATCTAAAACTATATGTTAAGTAAATATTATTTTTTAGCGTTGCACACATATAATTGTTTCTCCATCTTTAGAATTCAAACACATTGATTTTGAGTGTATTTTATACTATTTTGGGTATACATAGTCTCTTTTTGTTTTATTTTTTGACGGAGTCCTCTTATATTCAAATTGATAAATGCACGGATAAAAACATAAAAACATCGATAAAATAAACGAAAAAGGATATTATACAAACAAATTTACAATACATAAATTAATAGTATATAATGACATATTTATATGCCTACAAGTTACAATATTAAAATAATCGAATTATCCATGTTATACATTTTTATCTCTGATGACCTATCATTAATTTACTCAATAATTTATCAAAATTAATTTATCAATCTAAAATAAAATAAACCCACAATAATACAAAAAATCAAAAGAACACTGCACTACAGACAGAAAATCTGAATCTATTATCAATCTAAATCAATATGATGATAATATGATGACCGTGTAAATGCATAATTCTTGAGATTCCTAATCCGGACTCCACCTAATAGCTTTAATAATTTTTTATGGATATGGTTTGGACTCCACTAATTATTATAATTTTGAGTTCCACTTAGTGGATAATTTGTCAAAATTAAATAAATATATAATGGATAATTTTTCTAATAATAAATAAATAATACTTTATTTATGATTTGGTGATGTTCCTTTAACCATACTCCATACACCAAGTTAAAGGATATGCCACCAAATGCCTCGTCTTTCCAGAGCCATATCTAGGGAAAATTGTCAAACTTCTGTCTTTCAATAAAAAAAAACATTTATTTTAGGAAATTTATTCACGTGTCAAGAAAAAAAAAACGTTAAATCCCTACTAAATTGTGTTCCATCCATCTGGTTCCGTGAGATTAGCTCAGTTAAGAGACATTGCATTATATATGTAGGGCGGAGTTCGAATCCCGGTAATCTCATTTATCCACTTTATGAGTATAATTTCTAGTCATTAGACATTTAACCAAAAAATAAAAAAAATTTGTTCCATCGACATTTGAAATTATTGAACCAAGACATTAGGCACAAGTGGTTAATAAATTTCCCTTAGAATAAATTGTTTTGGAGAATCTAAGTTCAAATTTTTGTGCAAAATTTTTTTTGCCAAATTTTACTTACCTTATGATCGAACTCTAAATTACCGAGTCCTTCTTGCATGTGTGGGAAATGTGGATGTTGTCAATTTGGATTTGACACAGTTTACTTTTATTTGATATTAACATAATTTCAGTTAACATTTTAGTCTTTTATCTTTTTTTCATAACATTTTAGTCCTTTTTCATGTTTAAATATAAATCTTAAGCTTCAAATTTATAATTTTTTTCTTTGTTCACATTCAATAATAAATATATTTTATGCCCTAAAAGAAAATAATAGATTTGAAGGTTGAAAAAACATATACAAAATAAATTAAGGATAAAAAAGAATAATAAATTAAGGATATAAAAAAGACATAAAAATATAAAGGATTAAATCGGCACGGTTTTTTGGCTAATCAATTTTTTACGAACAATAATAATTTTAGGTGAGAAATTGTGTGTAATTGTGGCGTTGAAGAAAGAATCTTTGTCACATCTCTTTTTGAACATATGTTTTCTACGAGGTGTGAAGTGGTATTTTAAACTAGTTAGGTGTTTTTAGTATTTTAATAAATAGTGTTATTATTCAGCCCTTAAAGACTCATTTGGTGCGCAGGATAGCATAGTGACAGGATAAAATATAAAATAGGATAAAGATATGATAACAGCAGGATAATAGTTATACTCATTTATCATATCATGTATTTGGTGCACGCATGATAACAAACATGATAACTATTATATTTTGTTTTTAATAGCTCATAATAATATGATAAGATATATAACATATTTAAATGACAAAATTACTCCTGTAAAAAAATTGTTATTTTTTTAAAATTATTTTGTAATACTTTGAATTTTATAAATAAAAAATATAAATAAGTAATCAAATAACTTTATATAATTTCAAATAAAAATCATGAGAAAATAATCAAGTTTAATTTTTTATTTGAATCATGATCAAATAAATAACTCAATGATATATACATGTTACTATGTTAGATAAGCCAAATAAATATATGATATATCTCATATACGTAATTCGTAAATAATAAAACTACTATTGCAAAAGAATTATATTTAATTTTTTATAAAATATAAATTAATATCCCTATTTATCAATTTTTTAATAATCATTTTAATTTAAAATATTATAATTTTAGTAAAATTTTGATTTTTTAGAATATATAAATTACAAAATTACCCCCGTGAGAAAATCACGTATATATTTAAAAATTAATTATTTTATTATTTATATTTTATTAATTTTATTTTATGTATTTTAAAATATATTTTATAAAATAAATCAGTAATTTTTTTTTCTTATCCTATCCTGCAGATAACTCAGCTCAAATTCAGGATAAAAATTATAACTAGAGAGACAAGATAGGATAAACTTCGGGATTAACTTATCATATCATGCTGTATCACCAAAGACTGGATTGCGGCAGGATATGATAAAGTTATCATATTCTGTCTCTTATCATGTGCACCAAACGAGCCTTAAGCTTCTATATTTTTTTTTATTTTTTTTTTAACAAAGCTTCTATTATTTTATAACAAAAAAGTATGATTTGTATGTTAGTGGATTAAGCCATATAAAAACGTGTAAGTAGGTAGATAGAGAAAATTAAGATAATTTTTCTTTTTATAAGGCAAAGGGTATCTAGACATCATGGGATCAAGCAGATTTTGCCATCATCTTTTTCCTATATCTTCTTATTATATATAAAAATAAAAAGGAAAAAGATATATACAAAACTGGGGGAAGACGATGAGGATCTTAGGTGTGCCTTAATTGGTATTTCTAAAATTCATTTGATACCCGTTATTCTCTTAATTTATAAAAAAAAAAAATACAAAACTGGGGGACATAAACATAACCCAATGAGCCCACACAAAAGCGTGTAGGACAATAAAATAAATCAACTTCTAGTTAATCCAAAAACTGAATAGAAGTCCCTAAGATCATTATATAGGTTAAGATCACAAATTAATTACGTGAAAATTAAGATCAAGATTACCATGTGATTCACTAAGTAAATAGATATGAGCCTTTATTAGGGCTCCAAATAGTCCGGGCCCTATATTTGGATTCATAGATGAATAATATTGAATCTATTTGGGTGATATTTCTCATTTTAATAGCAAATTCTTGTATACGTGTTTTATAAAACATAAAGTAAAAAAAAAAAAAAAAAAAAATCACAATAGCTGCCCAGTACTTTTCTTAAATACTAGTTTTCTCTTTTTCTTAAGAGGGGTGGTTTTAGGCACTTTTTTTTTTTTCTTTTCTTTCATTCAAATAAGTGATTTTCACATATATTTAGTTTTTCTCTTTGTGATTTTGTCGTCTTAGTGCGACGTTGTGTTGGTCGTCGTCTTGTTGCGGCATTATTTTGTTTTCTCGTCTTGGTGGGGTGTGTTTGTTCGGTTCAAATTGACATATTAGATTTGACTCGGTGCATATTCACTCAATAATTTGGCATCGTCAACGTTGCAGACTCGGAGACATGACATGAGTATTACGAGCATTTCAATTTAGTCATATTTGTAAATTTTGTCACATTTGTAGGCATTATGATATTGTATGCTATTAATGTAATTGTCGTGAGTTTGTTCGCAGATTTATCATTTTCAGTTTTTAGCGAGTTTGAATTTGTATCATTCGATGTATTCTATCAATTTGAATGAATTATTATTATTTCTAGGTCAAAAACATAAATTAAAGCTCATTATAAAATTTTAACATGCAATATAGAAGATTTGACATGAGTCAAAATTAACAAACTATAATTCATAGATTGGCATTCATTTATATCTATCTAGAGTGATTATTTGTGATATTATGTTTGAAAACTATTTTTCTATCATTTAAAACAGATGGGTAGCAATATGAGTTCGTACCAATGTTTTAATATTTAGACCGGATCGGTCGGTTTAACCGATTGAACCAAAACTAGACCTAGCACCGGTCCGGCCAATCTTGTTGAACCATTAATCTGAAGAATCGGAGGAAATATCAATGTGAACAAGTAAAATTAGAAAAAACGATGAATCAATCCCGATTTTCCTAGATCGGCAGGTCAACCCTTTTATTATTATTATTTTTAAAACTAAAATCCTTTTTTTTTCCAGGTTTAGACAGATTGGGGGAGGCAGCTGCATATTTTTAATATTTTTAATTTTTTAAGGTTAGTGTTAGTAATGCAAGTAGATTTGGGCCACAGAAAACTAGAAGTTTGATAATAAAAAAAAACAAAAAGCCCAATGTAATTTCATTTTTTAAGAAAGAAAAAACACGAGATTTCCATAAATAAAACAATACATTTTTTTGACTAATAAATAAAACAATACATGAAAATTATTATTTTTAAATAGTAGAATAAACTATCTTTTTAATCACTTGAGACATTTATTTATTTAATATCGGTTGACCGGTCCAACCAATTGTATATATATATGAACTAGAGGTTACATTGGTTTTGATATGTCCAGTATTTTTTTTGAAACGGCTATATAAATTAATCAGTCCCCTCGGTACAAGGTGTACCGAAAAAGACTACCAACATTTACAAAGTGTCAAAAAAAATATCGAAAAAATAAATCATACAAGACCCAAACATAACAAAGGATCATACCACCAACTATGATAGTTAAAAGCTAGAGTAATATTATTTGCCTTCAACAACCTAAAAGTAAAGAGTTTGATCATGTCCATCAAGTGATGTATAGTGCTGGATGAGCCTCTAAACAACCTGGAATTTCTCTCCGTCCACATAACTCAAACGCAAGCAAGTCAAACGAGCTGCAAAAGTGTCTTAGAGCCACCTGCTAAATAAGTGAACTGGACGAAGTGATCACGTAAAGAAGTAGAATCCACCACTGAGATACCAATCCAAGAACATACTAAGGCCCACAAAGATCCAAAAGTACCACATGAGATAAATAAGTGATTGGTTGACTCTGCCTCTCCAAAACTGAAAACACACAACTGAGCTGCATGAGATATGATACCACGGGTGACCAGGTTTGTTTTTGTGGGCAACCTGTCACGCAATAGACACCACGCAAAGCTAGAGACCTTCAGCGGAACCTGAGAGTGCCAAATGAGTTTTTCTGCGTCATCCATGGAAGCCGAATCCTGAGAAGTCAAAAGTTGATATGCTCACCGGACAATGTACCCTTTGTCAGGGTCAGACTGCCATTGCCTCCTATACGAGGAAAGAGCCTGCAAAGAAATGAGGAAAAGTAAAGTCTGACACTCCCTCAACTCATCCTCCTCCCATCCTCGCAACTGCCTCCGCCACTCTCACGCCCCCCATCAACTCCCCACCCTAACAAGGACATCTCAACCATAGTACGCAGTTTGGTCTCCGCCAAATCAAACAGACGACTAAACCGCTCACACAAAGGAATCTCATCCACCCAGTGATCGTTCCAGAAAAAAGTATTTGACCCGTCCCCCACCCTCTTCAACACATGCTCCTAAAACCAACGACTCCCTAGCTCACCTCCCTCCCTAATACGCACTATCTCCCTCCACCATGAAGACCCTCTCCTCCCTCCACCTCGAAGCCTACCACCCTCCATCCTGTAAAATTTGTCCTTTTTTTTTTTTTTTCATATTCATCAAATGACAAATATGATAGATCAAAACTCAATTATCTTAAAATGAGAGTATTAATTTTTGTGAGTGAATAAAAAAAACCAAAATTATATTTCGTAAGAAAAAAAACTAAAATTATAATTAATTTTAAACAATACCATACACTTGACCTTAAAAAAAAATCTCTCTGGTCCTAATTATAAAAAGAGGTTCATTTTTTTAGATACATTAAAAGTTTGATATATCTAGTCCATATTATTGTCTAAATACATTACATTTTAAATGTATATAAAAAGTGAATATTTTCTTATAATAAGAACCAACGTAAACAAAAAAAATTACTGTACCTATTTAATTTTTCCTTTTCTACAAAACTCAATATTATTTTACTAAAATAGAGGGATGCACGTTTAGAAATATATTTATGTCCGTACACTAAAAAAGAAATATTTTTATGTCAATATTATTATTAGATTACCTTATATCATCAATATTTTTTATTTTAAAAACAAAACACAAATTTGGTTCCCTAGATAAAACAAAAATCATAATTTTGGTTCTTTCCAATAACCATTGGTCTCTTCCTCATTTCTTCCTCTCTCTCTCTCTCTCTCTCTCTCAAGCTGAAGGCGCAACAACACACAGTGAGTGAGCGAGAGCTAGAGAGAATAACAAACAATGGGTTTCTTCTCCTTTCTGGGTCGTCTCCTCTTTGCTTCTCTCTTCATCCTCTCCGCATGGCAGATGTCAGTTCTCTCTCTCTCTCTCTCTTCAGATCCATGCTTTTTTTCTTCAATATACCCCCACCTATTACTTCAAAACTCATCCTTTTATATTTTTTCCGTTATATTTTCGTTTTTCTGCATCTGGGTTTTTCCATTCAGATTTACGTTTTTAGATACAATTGGATCCCACAAAGTGTTTATGAGTTAGGAATAGAAGAATTCTCTTTGCTGCTTTGTGTTTTTATGTCAATTATTGATTCATATTGGGTTTTATTGTTTTTCCTTTTTAGTTGTCTCCTTCAACTCATTGAGGATTTTCATGTTTGCATATAAAGAGTTGATAACTTGATATCAAGTTAGATAGGAATAGACCAAGATGAGCTCACAGATTTAAATCTTTGATTATTAAGCTACTTTTATATGTCTTGTTAGATAACATTTCAAGTTTTCTTGTTCTGCTTATTGTTATTATGAAAGTCCTTGTTATTCACTTATGAATTCTGCTGTTTTTTATGTTACATTTTTTGTCTATATTAATTAAGGGGGATAGAGTATAATATATGAGCTTAGTAGAAGCCTAGTTGTACCAACAATGAATTTTTTTACAAGTGGTAAGAGTCCTGGTCCCCGTAAGCATGTAGTCACGGGTTTTGATTCATGGCTCATGCGTATGGAGAAAATTCGGTTGAAGGGGAGAATCCACCGTGTGCCCCACAGGTTCTCCGACGGAGATTAATCATCGCTAACGTCAGTGGAAACTTTGTACCCATATCAGGGTAACCCAAAAAATAAGCCTATCTGTGTTTTGAAATCCGGTGGAATAAGAGTCCACAGTCCATTGAGCTGGTTTTCCAATAGTATTTGTTACATCAATTTGCAAGGGTCAAAGTACTATATGCATTTGTGCAGAGATTTTGTGGTTCTAATTATTTTTGCTCTGATATTATGTCTTTTAATATTTGTTGCTTGGAATGTAGTTATGTAGTAAGCTTTAGCTTTTTCTGCTGCAAAGGTTATTACTTTACTTTGTATTTTGGCAGTGTAGCATGTACCTTTGTTTAACAAGTTTTTAGCCAATAAATAAAATGTTGAGTTGCTAGTCATTTTTAATATGCTATTGATATTATTGATGCAACATTTAGTGCGTTCTTATTTATATTTGAATGTATGTTTCTAGGTTTAATGACTTTGATGCCACTGGTGGACCCATTTCAAAGGAGCTGATTCCCAAGCTCACGGTCGTGAGGAAAAATTTATCCTCCAAATTGGGGGTAGCGATACCAGATTTTAATGTATCTTATGTAAGATTTTGTTTCTTCTCCGATACTGTAATGGATGTTTCTGAATGGAACTCAATTTTTACTGGTAATTATCTTTCTGATTGAAATGTTTAATACAGGTTCGGCAAGTCGCTGCCACTATCATATTTCTAAAGGGAGTTGGAGGAATCTTGTTTGTGTTTGGAAGCACATTTGGATCCTTTCTCTTGGTAAAGGCTTCCTCTCTTAGCTTAAAAACAAATAGGCATTGCCATTTTTCAAATATTCTTTCAAGCTTTGATATTCTTTTGGTCCTAAAATATTATAATACAAACTGAGTTTTTTTTCCTCGTAACTTTTGTAGCTTTCATATCTGGCGCTTGCTACTCCTGTTCTGTATGATTTCTACAACTATAGACCTACTAAGCCTGAATACGATTTACTGCGAAATGAGTTCATTCAGGTACATGCAAACTCTTGTTTATTTCATTTGTTTTTGGATTATGGTTTTATCTTTATGAAAATCTAATAAGTGTGTTCACTTTTGGTGGCAGAACGCAGCACTTTTTGGCGCATTGCTATTTTTTATCGGGATGAAGAACTCAATTCCTAGGAAACAGTTAAGGAAGAAGACCCCAAATGCAAAAACAAAAAAAGTTTAGAAATTAGAAAGATGTGTATCTGTTCCTAAGAAAGTGTTAGATTGCTGTGTTGCTATGTTTGGGAATAGTTAGTTTTTCACATTATCGTTTTTGTCAATTGGCACATAATTTGATTATCGATGTGCTTGAGCTTTCGTTTAGAATTATGTTGTACTTGCGGCTAAGAACCTATCAACAAAAGATTTGGTTAGATTTTCTTGCTAATCTCCCAATGTTTTATCCAGTTCAATTTGTTTTATTTTAGTACATGTCTGGTTTCATTTTTGGAGGTGTCAAAATTGATCCCAGAGGTGTAAAATAGAATCGAACACACTTTCTCGAGATACCAGCTTTTGAGTCTCAACTGTCATCATGTTGTGCAGGCTGCAGCAAAGGAATATGAAGCATTAGATCATAGACCTGACCTAATGCTACTGCACCTTCAGTTGGTTCTGCGGTATAATTTATAATCTCACGTCCCGATGATTATCCACCATGAATCTATTGAAGCTCAAAATTGAGCATCACTGTGTCTGTGGATGCTTATTGGTGTGATGCCATTTAAAACCAACATTACACTTTGTGTATTTAGAAAAATGCATACTCATGATAGATATAAATCCTGATATGTGGATGTACATCCAAATGCGAGTAGGAGTTTTCTCTATTCTTCAAAGAAATGGAGAGCTTTTTTCGTTTCTTTTTATTTTTTATAGATTACCTCATTTGAAAGCAATTCTATTCGAAACACTATTAAGATAAATGCAAAACTAAACGCACTCTTAGTATGTTATCAAAAGAAAGTTGTGAAATTTTGCAGATAAAAATTTAACTGGTTGTCATGGATTGTTGCTATAAGAACTCTTTTACCATCACAAAATGTTGATCTCTAATAATGTACTATATGTTTAGTTGAAAGCTTGAAGTAACATATAACATCAATTTGATAAAAAAACTAAGAGTGAAAGCTTGAAGTAACATATAACACAAGCCTCTTGTCATTGCTGATTCTCTTCAACTACTTAACTGGAACTCACTCACTCATTACTTGAGCCTCAACATGTATTCCCTGCCAATTTACAATAGAGACGGTCGAAAACCATAAAAATTGATACATAATATTTTATAAATGGCTTCCATCAAGGTTAACCACCATGAGAGTGAAAACAAATTTCACTGTAAATAATGATGGAAAACTGTGGAGGGAATATCAGAAATGAAAAATTAAAACAAGAAATTGTCGGTAAAAAGATTTCTTGTTCAGAAAAAACCAATTGCTAAACCAGTTAATAACATTACATTCAAAGAGTGGTTAATGAGTAACCATTATTGACCACTTAAGCAGTAAATTATTCCAATATTGAAAACAAGAAGAAAAATTGCTTGCTTCCTCCAAGTAGAATCTTCCTTTAACCTATTTAAATTCACACTTCATATAACTTGGTCAAGTAGCATAAAGTCTAGTATGAATCCTGCCTTGAAGCAACTAAACCGCCTTCATCGGTGCTTATAGACTCGGCACCAGAAAACATTGATTTGCCAAGGCCATCTAATACCAAATCCTTGTCCTCAGTTTCAGTGAGTCCAACATCACAGTTTTGTTTTTTGCTATCATCTACTTCGATATTAATTTGAGTACCTGATACCCTATTGCTATCGCAGCTATTATCGGCAAGGTCTTCTTCATCTGATAAACATCTACAAGAATCAAACTCATCCATCTCATTAACTTGGCTCGTTAACCCTTCTCTCCATGATATGCTCCTTTGAGATTGTGATCCAATCTCTACTGTAGAACTAGATAACCATGGTTCCTGGTAGTCCAAATTTTTTGGAAGTTTGCTGAGATCAATTGATTCATAAGGCAAACAATCAAATTGGAAACTTGAATTAACCGAATCCTCCAGTGGCATAGAACTATCGAGAAAGAAAGTTTCTGACAGAAGAACATCACTGAATGAATTAAAGTTAGGGTTAAAATCATCTTCCTTTTGATTGTCTTCATGTGCCAGTGACAGTACAACATGTAAATCTGAACTGGAATCTGACTGTGGAGTTCGAATCACATTTCCACTGCCAATTGAATTCAGCGAGAATGGAGAGTTCTCGTCAATGACATTTTCTGAGCTATCCTCCCTAAGTCTAGGTGATGATTTAGGAGAAAACAAAATGGAATCAAAAGGCACTTGAAATTCAGAAAGACTACCTGCACAAATTGAAAAACTCGTTTTTCTTCTCATACCATTAGCAGTGCCGGACAAATCACTGCTATCACTTACATTCCAAAATGTTTTAGAACTATCACATAAATTCCAGAAAGCCTTTGAACTTGATGATGGTGAAGTACTGGAATCAAGAGTTATGGATTCTACGAGTCGAATTTCAGACTTGCAATTCAGAATTTTCTCTCTCTTGCTACGAGGCGAAGAAAGCCAATGCACTAAAGCTTCAGTTGGCAAAGGCAACAAGGAAGGGCTATCTTCCTTAACAACAACATCCTTTGTTTTCTTCTCATCATCGTTATCATCGTCATCATCAATAAAATCAGCAACCATTTTAGCAGAGCCTGAATAGTTCTCTTCTACAGTGAGAATCCCTCTAGGCCTACATTTTCTTTTGTCAGTGACACCAGAAACTATATAGCCTGCACCATAACAAGCAGGTGGTGTTGTTGTAATCAAAGAGCCACTTTGTATCTCAGGGGAAAGAGAGTTATGAATTGGGGGTGTTTTACTATTGCTTCTGTTAAAGTTATCCTCCGCCTCCCTGTAAACCGTAACATCCAAATCCGAACCAGCAACATTTTTACTCGAAGGAGTCGAGTTTGCATCTCTGTTAGATGATTTGAGATGACCAGACTCAACAGCGTTATCACTTATCTTTCCAAGGATATCATCTTTTTGCTTTAACGCCTTCAATGAAGATGGAAATGCAGGTGAAATGTTTCCGCGTTCACTCAAAGCAGAACTATGCTTAGAATTTTGGACAGTTCTGGAACTAGATTTCTTACCAGACTGCCACTGGTAGAGACATGGGGGGTTCTTCTTAGCTTTATTTGGTACAAGTGCTTTGGTTTGTAACCCGACATTATTACCATTTGGAAGGTTCTCCTTTGAGGAATTGGACTTTGATTGTTTTAGCGCAAGTCCACGCGGTGCTGAATTGGGGGTTTTGGAGATATTCTTGGGTCTATTGACAGGGGTTTTGAAAGAAGAGGAAGCCAAGAACCTGAGGCAACCCTTTGGGACTTCAGTGGACACAGAAGAAGAAGCATCACTACCGTTGCTGCTGCTGGAAATACGGTTAAGATCCTGTAAAGGGCTTCGAGGACTTCGCCTCTTGTTCGAACTTGACTTTGGTGTCGGTGGTGGAGGCAAATAAGAAGCATTCTTTGATGAAAATGCTCTACTCATAGTGACACGAACATACACCTAAAATGCAGAATCTAAATCTGTTAGAACAAAACAGTATTGAGTAATCAAAAGAATAAAGATTGCAAAAGAAAGACTAAAATTCTTTATACAACCGCAAAAAGGAAAGAAAAGTACAGAAGAAAATGGATTAACCAGCCAAAGAACTCAATTATTCGGATATATCTCCCCTCTGCCCATTGAGGGCTATTTAAAAACTTGCCGACAATGGGCCCGTTTGGATTGACTTATTTTTGAGCTTATGCGAAACAGCTTATACAAACAAGTAAACTTTTATGTATTATTATAAGTTTTTCAAGGTAGTTTATGAGAAAATAGCTTATAAAGATACAATTTTTATTAGTAAAAACTTATGAATTAACATAAAAGTTTATTTATTTTCATAAGCTATTTTCATAAGCTCAAAAATAAGTCAAATCCAAACCGGCCCAACAACCAATATAACAACAGTAATAGCACACTGATATCAACAATCTGAACAGCCACCCTGCAGTAGTAATTCCACACGGTTTCACTAGTAAACAATCTCGCCCGTTAATCAGAGATCAATCGGCTTAATTTAGACAATAACAAAATTAGCTTCAAATTATCTTAGCTGTTAATTGGATATATATCCGATGGTTGAGATAAAAAAACCTTACAAATCGAAATCTCTAATCTCATAACAAACAAACTAACCAACTAGCTAACTAACTAATTGCTCTAACAGCTCTTAACTACTCTAATCCCCTTTTATTCTATATCCTAACAACATCACATTGAATTGATCACAAAAAACCACATTCTGCATAAGCACAAAACACACACAAGCTAAAGTAGTAATAAAAACAAACACCCAGCATGCAACTTTTATTTCTGTTAAGAAAAAGGTACTTTTTTTATCAATTGAAGAAATGATGCATCATATAATTCAAATATGAGTGAAATTTCTAAAAATAGTTCATTTTTTCAAAATTTCCGTTTCGAAATGTGGTTGAAATATGGGGATTTTCGTTAAGAAAAAGCGAAAATAAGAAGGGAACGTTACCTGTGTTTTGAAGCAATGTTTGAACAACAATGGATCTGAAACCAGAAGACAACAACGTTGTTGAACTTCAATTGGAACATAGCATTTCGACTTGTGTGCGTTTTTCCTTTTTGTTTGCTTTCGTTACATTTCACGATTTGAAATTTTGAATCATTTTTACTTTAAAATTTAAATTTTAATTAAAGTCAAAATATTACCGTATAATCCAGTATTAATGTTTTTTGACAGATATAATCCAGTATTAATTAATTCATAATATGCCCAAGAATATGGTTTCGGATCCGACTTCGGACCACCACAACTCATGTGACCCGACTCAATTCCACTCGAGATCTTTTATTTTAATTTTTTTTGAAATAGATTTAAGAATTAAGAGAAATATCAAATTTTGGACAACATTGAAGACAACATGAAGGGGAAAAAATGTTGTCTCAAAAATTGTCCCACCAATTTGTGATAACCATCTCTTAGAAAAATCATTCAGATAACCCATTATCCAACCGGGAAATTAGTGGGTTTACACGATCAAAATAGATGGTTATTTTTCATGGTGAAAATAGGCTACTGTTTTTTAAGAAATTACAATCACTAGTGCAGAAAGGGGATTCGATGGTTGAGTTTTTTTATGAAAAAATATGATGATTTGTAATTTAATTATTTAATTTTTAAAAAAAAAACAAAAATAATTTGTGTAACCACTACCCAACCTAATTCAATCCAAAAATTGGTGAGTTTACCTAACTCTGTCCAATGTTGTGAATGTTTCTCTTCCTCCCTCATGGTTCTCTTATCCCCCTAAAATTCAGTTTTTGTCTTGGGAAATAAAGTTTGAAATGTAGATTATGAACTAAAAAACCATGGTTTTAGTTCAGAATCTACGTTTCAAACTTTATTCACAAGGACAAAAACAAAGTTTCAGGGGGATAAGAGAATCATAGGGAAAAGAAGAGAAAATTACAATGTTGTTACATGTGATATTTATTCCGAACTTTATGCTACTTTATTCCCCTCTTTTATGCTCTCCCCTCCATAGTGAAAATAGATTACCTATTTTCTAAGTTTGCACAGAGTACCTAAAGTTACAAAGAGACTACTCAAATTATATTCTACGATTACTTTTTTCTGTTATTAATTTATTGGAACATGAGTTTTTTTTTTTTACTCAATTGGAACATAAGATTGGGAATATATTATCATGTGAAAGAAAGTTGATTCGTGGTTTAGAGAAATTGTCAGAAGAGAGAAAAAGAAGTAGAAGCTCGCTTAGAGAAAATGTTAGAAGAGGGAAAAAGGAAAAAGGAAAAAGGAAAAAGACTTATTGTTTTATGGAAAAGATGGGGCCTATTGTTTTTTCTTTGGAAGAAACAATTTTTTGGGGTCTACAACACACTCTCTAAAATGCAAAAAAATGATAATAAAAATTAGTGTTTATTAAAATATATAATTTCAATTGTATTTTTGTTTAATTTTGTGTCCTGATTTTCAATAAGCTATTATCTTGCTATCTCGCTAGTTCTTTGTTGATTCTTTTTCCATCAGCTTTGTCGTAATCTCCTTGAAAATGGATTCTCTCAAAATCAGAACTTTCATTTAAGGGTGAGTAGTTAAAATCTATACCACTAAAATTTTCTCCATTTAATACTTTGAACTACGTCTTCCCTAATTTTTTTTAATTAATGGTTGAGATCTCGACTTGAAGATTTTTTCGTTGAAATCATATGTTTTCCTAAGAATTTTTATTGTGACCAACCAATATGCTATTTTTCTCATATTTTTTTCTTCTGTCTCTTATGTTATAAGTTTTTTTTTACCGCATCTCTTATGTTATAAGTTAGTAAGCACTTTTAGTGCGATCAACCAATGCCCTATTTTTTTCATTTTTTTTATATGTATACATTCACTTTTCTAACCTAATTTTTTTTTCTCTTGTCGATTAAATGATAATCATTTTTCAAATATTACATATCCCTCTAATCAATGGTTGACATCTCAGTTAGTAGAATTTTCACTTGAGGGATACAAACCCTTTATGTGGTTGTCTCTTATGTTCACGGTAATAAGTCCTTTCACTATAGGTAGGATCGATCATTGTTCTATTTTTCATGTTTTTTTTCTTCTTATATGTATGCATTCAGTTCCATTTGCTAACATAATATATTCAGTTTTAAACTATATATATGTAATCAGTTGATTGAAATGTTGTATTGGGAGATGATCGTACAATATCTTATCTATGAAATTACAATATTCCTACTCCAAATAAACTTATAACTCCTTCCTGGTTGATTAGAATGAGGAAGCTAGGCTCGTCACATATTACTATTTCGTAGGATTAATTGTCTTCTGTTTGTTGAAATTCACTAATAGTCATCGATCGTCGCACACTTATTAGTGTACACCAAATTCTATCATACTTTGTTAATAAAATTGTTTTACCTAACCGTTGAGATGTTTGCATCCATGCATGATTGTTGTATTTGTATGATGATTATATATTCAACCTATTTGTATTGCTTGTTAGGTTTCCTCTCATGTGTAGAAGTAAAATAATCTTGCACCATGTACAAATTAAATGTGTCATTTACCATATGATCAATGTCTCATCATATTTCATATGATTCAATAATGTGATTTATCGATTAAATGGTAGAAATTAACTTATGCATAATGCAAGACTTGTTTCACATACGCACCATAAGTTAATCCTCTTTTTATATTATCAAATTTTTTCTCATCACATTACACTGTAGAAACAAAATCTTCTCTCTTTTGCAATAAACAATGTAACAATTTTTTAAAACGGGCTGAGTTCGGAGGTTCACGAGTTTAGAATCATAAGTTTGTTATATGAATCAAACCACCTCGGGTTTGAACGAGTTGGTTTGGATTGGGCCTACACTTGAATGGTTTCAAATGAAATAAGAGTTGAATTGAATTGGGTGGCCATATTGAAGATGTTTTCTCTCCCCACCCCCCATGAATCTTTTATCCCCCCTGAGTTTCCAATTTTGCCCTTGAAAAAACTTCGGTTCGTAGAAACCGAAGTTTTTTTTTGCCTTAAAAACAAATTTCGGTTTCTAAAAACCGAAATTTACTCTGAATTTGCACTAGAAAAAATTCGGTTTCTGCGAACCGAATTTTTCACAAGGGCAAAATTGGAATATTGGGGGGTATAAAAGAAACACGGGGGGCTCGAAGAGAAAACCATATTGAATGGTTCTCCTTATATAAAGTTAACAAATATATAACTTTAAAGGGTGAGGTTAATATAATTCATGATTTTGGTTGCAACAATATTACATTTTTTGGGATAGTTTTTATTTTATTTTTATTAAACTTTTGGTTCTCAAGAAAAGGGGTTCCGAAAGTTCAGAGTTTCACATAAGTGAAGTTTGACCAATAATTGTTCCCACTAAAAATCGAACTCAAGTTCATCTGAGTTCTGAATTCGGCTATTTTATTTGTTATAAACTCATGGAAACTAACAACTATTTTTTTTTTAGCGAGTAGAGCCTAATGATATTGTTTTTTTACGGTAAAGCCTAGTGATATTCTAACCAAAATAATAAAAATTGTATAATAAAAAGATTAAACCTCATTCAAAAACGCGAAATTTTTTGTCAAAAGAAAAGTGTTTTCTTTTCTCAGTTCAAAAATCCCGTACCAAGAACAAGAGCAGAGAAACACAAAAACGAAAAGAGGAAAAAACATCAAATTTTGTAAACACTTCTTCCATGGTACAGTTCCTCTCTTTCTCTCTCTAGCTGTTGTTCTTTTCAACAATTTTGTTTTCATTTGATTTTATGTCACAGGATTACCTTAAATCTGCGCTTCCTTCACAAATAATGTCAGAACGAGGCTCCAATTTAGTTGTTATCAACCCAGGTATGCAAAAAATTCAATTTTGAGCATTACCCATTTTCCATATTATTCTCATTTAATCATTTTAACTCAAAGTTTTAAAAAAAATCAACATTTAAATATTGTAACTTAATTCATGTTATTTACTCAGGTTCTGCAAATATTAGAATTGGTTTGGCTTCACAGGACAACCCTTTTAATATTCCTCATTGCATTGCTCATTATACCAATCAGGCTCCTAAGAAGAATGTTCAAGATCAGGTTTTTGGAATTATTTGATTCATTATATGATTTTGATGTTTTTACTCCCTTTTAAGGCATTTATGTTTTACTTCAATTGTTTGTTTTTGGTTTTTTGTATTTAGATGCTTAATAGTCAAGTTACAACTGCACAGCATATGGAAAGGGAAAAGGCTTATGATGTTGTAAGTTGTGCATATTTGTAAAGCTGTTACTTCTTTTTTGTTTTGGTTCAGTAACCTAGTGGCTAGACTCGCACACTATATATGGGGAATCTAGGGTTTGAACCACGGCCCCTCCAATAATGTCCCTGGTAGTAGCTACCAACTGAGCTGCCTTACGGGACTAAGTTGTTACTTCTATATGGTAAAGTTTGCTGATATTGGTTTTTCCTCACTTTATTTAAATAGATTGCATCATTGTTGAAGATACCGCTTTTAGATGAAGAACCTTCCGGTAACTCTTTCTCTCGTAAGGTATATGATGTCTTATTCAGTTACAGTATAACTGAACTCCTCACTTTTGTTTGATTTCAATTTTCATGTTTATTTTTTATTTTTTTGTTATGATACTTTGCGATGTTTGGACCTTCCTTGGCTTTCGTTGGAACTGTTTAAGGTTGGGACTACATTTCGAGTAGTGAGACACTTGTGACATTTGTTGTACCATGTTGAAGTTTTTGAGCTTAAGAAAAGAAATGAACTACATAAGAGTGATAAGACAAACATGCTGATAGACACAATATTATTCATGAAGGAAATGGTATTGTAATTTGATAGACCCTTCTTGGGCATTCTTAGGATCTGATGCATGAATTTATCACTTCACATATGCCAATTAAGGGTTCTATGCTAAAAATGAGTACGGTGACAGTTCTGCTTTTAATGGCTGTTTTCTTATAATATGAGTTTTTGTTAATCAAAATAGAACAAAATCCAGCCTTTTCAACTGGATAATTGCATGATTCATAAAAGCAAAATAACAGTATATGCGGTGAGAGAGTAGGGTGGTAAATTAACTTTGAGGATTGTAGTTGTAAACTTGTAGCTGATTATTCAATGAATCTAGTAACATTTCTTTTGAAGCAAAGACTCTACTAACATTTTAACAAGTATGCATTCTTAGATTTCTGAAAAATCACTTTTTCTGTTGTAAGATTAGTATAGCATCATCATAAAACTGATCATTAGTCAGTGTTAATACTATAATTCTAATGCACTAAATGAACAGATGGGACGTGTTGATGGATACAATCCACATAGTATCAAGAAAGATTCGCCATTCACTTGGACTAATGTCTACGAGGAGGTCAGTAGTTCGTCTGCACTTTCAGCATTAGGTAAGAGTAAATGTTTTTTTTTTTTTTTGCATATTACCTAGTACTTTCCTGTGTTCTTCAGTTCCATCTGTGGCTTTGGGTATGTTTATGTCAAATTGTCAACTAGCTTCGCATTTGATTTATCTCAAATCTGTTTTACCAAGTACCTACTATTAGATGGTAATCAGGAATTTTGGAATTCTTGGCAGGTAAAAAGTTTTCACATGGAAGTTTGCATCTAAGCATCTTAAATTTCAACATTCTATGATTAATCATTATTTTTGTATACCTTTCTTGAAGTTAGAATATGGTCTTATAAGTTGCTGAAGGCTCGCATATGAATATATGAAATTTTCTTCGTGCTTCAATTTGCTGTTGCTTTTAAACGCTGTTACTTTTTTTATCAATTAACATATGTTATATATATATAAATTGACATTTGTAGAGACTTCGAGTAAAGACGAGACTAGAGAGCCTTTGGACCCAAAAGAAGGTACAGATTTGAAGGAAATTGGTGTGAGCAATCGAAAATTCAGACAGTTCATTTGTGGTGAGGAAGCATTAAGGATATCCCCCACTGAGCCTTATTGTGTATGTCGTCCAATCCGCAGAGGACACTTGAATATTTCACAACACTATCCCATGCAGCAGGTACATGTCACTTCAAAACTAAAACATAGTTACTCAAGTCATTGGATGTAGGTTCCCTAATTGAACTATGTCTTTATCTTTTATCATCTAGAACTGGGTTTGCTCTAGTGAAAATTGAAAATTGAAAATCTTTAAGCGGCGTCTTAGAGATGTATGATACATACTATTATTGAGTATTGAAAATTGGTGTCTCGGATTATTTATTGCTTTCATTCTACATCACTGCCGCTTGTCTCTTTTGCAGGTGCGTGAGGATCTACGCGCTATTTGGGACTGGATTTTAATAGAGAAACTGCATATTCCTCGCAATGAAAGAAATATGTACTCTGCTATTCTTGTTATGCCAGAAACATTTGATAATCGTGGTATATAAAACTTTATTCCTTCAAAGAAAATGTCAAGCATTTATTTTTTCTGTTGAAGTTTCCTTTGAATTTGTATTTCACACTCCCGGTATAGTCAATTTATGTTTTGGTCCATGCCACAAACAGAAATAAAGGAAATTCTAACTTTAGTACTGCAAGAACTCGGCTTTGGCTCAGCAGTGGTGCACCAGGTATAACCTTTTATTTGCTGCTGTATGTTTATATGATGAATGTAGCATTTTTTTTATAGGCACGAACACCACTTTATGCTTGACAGTTCATATTGAATTGTTTGATCAGGAAGGTCTTGCTGCAGTTTTTGGAAATGGATTATCAACAGCATGTGTAGTGAATATTGGTGCTCAGGTGACATCACTTATATGCATAGAGGTAAATGCAACTTCTGTGTCCTTTAACTTTTATTATTATTATTGTTCATGATGATCATTTGAAAACATTTCATAGGTAAATGCATAGAGTAAAACTGTTCATAGGTTTTCATTAACAACTTATGACCCCATTTACTTTGCGAAAACATTTTCTAAAATTCATGTTCATTTTACTTGCTTACAAGGAGGTAATAGACTCTTGAAGTGAACAGTTGTGTGTATTATTTTGGAAACAATGGACATGGCAAAAATGAAGTTTCACTATTTTCAGAAATGCATCATCTCTAACTAGCATTTCATCTTCTCTCCATGGCAATGGTTTACTTGAAGAGTCTCACATATTCTTATTAGCAAGTTAAAATGAACACATATTTTAGAAAATGAAATTGGAAAATGTTTTCCCAAATTGAACGGGACCTAAGCTTTTAGGAGAGTTGAGTTGATTATTACAAAGTTGTTAGAAAGCTACCATGGTGGCACCATGGCGGAACGGCATGGTGTAAATTCAACAATCATGATAACTTAGTATCAAATCATTATCAATCATATCTCACTATAATTATATTTCTTATTCTTCTCATTCTCATATCTTAAAACTCACACCTTCAACAATTAACAATATGTCATTAGTTATTTGAGATGCTACAACAGTAATAACAAAATATTTTCTCAGTATGAGTTCAGCTGCGCATTATTTTTGACGATGTTTATATTAATAATTTAAACATTAGTCTTGATACTGATTCGGTTTACTTTGTCACTTCATTAAAACAACTTTTACTATGGCTTTAACACTAGTATTACTATTCTGAATATAGTTTTGCCACCTTAGTTTTTAAGGAAATTTACATTTATTGGCTACAAACATTCACCATCTTTTAATATTAGCTTTTGCCTCAAATTAACTATCAAATTGGATTCTCTCGATGCTTGATGATAGTTCAGATAGATTGAAAAATAAAAGTTGGGTAAGTTTTTGATAAACATTCACCATCTTTGTTGTTCAGGATGGAGCTGCTCTAACTTCAACTGCAAAGACTTTAACTTTTGGCGGTGAGGTATAAAATATATTTTCATATTGCCCGCATTATTGGTATCTTCATAAACGTCCTTAAAGATGTGTGTTATGCTCCAACTAAATGCATCAAATAATAACATAGATTGCAGTTTGCACATTGCCATAAAAGTTTAGCTCTTGACTTCAACTTAATCCATTATAGTTATAGGTAGTCACCAAAAGTCGATCCTAGGATCTATGGCACTCCCAACATTCCCCAAAAAGGCTGAACACTGTATTCCATAAGGAAATAACATTATAATAATAAAGTGAATAAACTGTTCTGAACAAGCACTACACATAACACACATAAAGTTTTTTGATGTCTATGAGACTATAACAAATCATTTGTATCAGTTTTATGAAGCAAAGTAGTCCAAACAAAAGTGTCGCTGCCCTAGCTCTGACACGTTGTCAAAGAGCCACTGCCCACTTGCATAACATTGATTAAATAACTCTTTGAGTTAAAGATTTCAGCAACACTCCTTTTCAATCCTTTGCCTCATTTAATTAAAGAAAATTGTGCTTGTCAAGTATGTAATATGCTGCCATTCTTGGAATTATGTAATGATCTTACCTTCTGTGTTCCAAATTTTGTGGTAGTATTTGTCATTTTTAAATAATAACTTCATAACTTCAGGATATATCAAGAAGCCTTCTGTGGACACAAAGGCATCACCAGACCTGGCCACAAATTCGAACTGATATGTTGACAAAACCTATAGATCTGTTAATGTTAAATCAACTGAAAGAGTCATATTGTGAAATCAGAGTGAGTTCTACTACTTTATCTTTCTTTTTTCTTGGAATTACTACTTTATCTTATTTTGTTATGATAGTTGTCATTAAAAATAGTTATTTTTTATATTGGTGGGAATGAGTAAGTTTTTGTATGTTGGGCTTAGTGCTGAAATTTTAGCTTCCAAAAGTTGTTATCTCAGTTTGTCGATTCATTTTTCTCTCGGCTTTGCCAGCCATCTCTTCATTGCACTCATGAATGCATTTGTCACTTTGTAGTTTTTAGACAAAATAAATTATGTTTTGATTAAAAATAACCCATAACATATTGAAATTGAAGATGTGTCTGATGACTTCAAAAAAAGGCAGCAAATAGCGTGCAACTAGTGATATTCTAAATTTAACTTGCTTCAAAACTCGAATTCAATTTAAATTATCTTGCATCTTGTCTTGTCTTGTCTTGTCTATAGGAGGGGCAAGTTGATGCTGTTGCAGCAGTTTATTCCTATGAAGACAAAGCGCCGCCTGGATCTCACAGGACAAGGCTTACTGCTCTTAATGTACGGATTCTCTGTAGAATTCTTTCTTCAATTGCCCTCAAATTTTGCCATTAGATAATGCTATGCTCAGACAATGACAAATACTATTGCATAGGTTCCTCCTATGGGGTTATTCTATCCAATGCTTTTTGTTCCCGATGTGTATCCTCCTCCACCACGGACTTGGTTAGTCCATTCATGAATTTTTCTCTCGTTGTGCCGTTACCATATTGTGAAGTATTTTGCATTTATACAACCCTAGTGGTTTTCATTTGCTAGGTTTAAAGACTACGACGATATGCTAGAAGATACATGGCATATTGATTTTTCTCGGAGGTCTGACATGTCAGACACTTTCTATCCTAATGTTAATGGAGGATTACCCATGTGGGAAAGTTATCCAGTTTTTTCAACTAAGCCAAAAAAAGAAGAAAATCTTGGCCTTGCAGAGGCTATTACCAATTGCATTCTCTCAACTGGTATTTTTTTTGTCACATTCTTCCATTTTTGCATAGATTTTTGGATTAAATATGTTTTAGTCCCTTAAACTTACGACTTTTTAAGTTTAGTCCCTGCATAAATTTTATTTTATTTGATTTAATTTTAATTCATATTTTTGTTAATTTTTACAAAAAATGAGTGCATTTTGTTCCTGCATTTAGTCCCTATAAAAGCAAAATAAGGGCTAAAATTGAACAAAATTTATGTAGGAACTGAACTTGAAAGATCGTGAATTTTAGGACTAAAGGCATATTTAACCCTAGATTTTAAGCCTTGTTTAACCTTTTATTTATTGTTTGGTGCTGTATTCACAGGACGCATAGACATCCAGAGGAAATTATTTTGTAGCATACAATTGGTGAGTTTTACACTTTTGTTTAATTTCATCACGTTGCATGTTGATGGAAAAAAATTGACACATTTTATCTGGAATAGACTGGCGGCGTGGCTTTGACGAATGGTTTAGTTCCTGCAGTTGAAGAAAGGTTTGTTTCAATTTCGATTAAACTTGGTTTATTTACCTACCCAATGAAAAGCTAAGTGGTTGTGATACTGATGTCATCAATGATAATTTATAGTCATTAAAAACAAAACCTAGCCAATGAGCATCGGCTCAATTAATGGGACGAGCAATTATATAGATAATAATAACCTTTAGCATCAAAATAACTTTTTTTTTTATAGAACTTTAAAGTGCTGCTTGATTCATGTAGCCGACTCAACTTAGTGGGATAAAGCTTCGTTGTTGTTTTCTGATTTCTCTTAGTAGTAATTTTAGCATTAGATCATTTGCTTCTTCAGCTATTTCATATTTTATTTAATCGTTTTTTATATTATTCCGTTTTTTCTAGAGAATTGTACAGTTAGCTGTTAAACATTGTTGTAGTTTTTCATGTCCAATTACCAACACCCTATCATCATCAACGATTTTGTTCATTAGTTTGCTGAAGTATAACTGATGGATGAGTTCCACCATCTTTTTATATCACAGGGTTTTACATGCCATTCCTCCAAATGAAGCAATTGATACAGTGGAGGTTAGTCCAAATGAAGCAATTGTGCCTCTTGTATTTAATTGTTTATTATTCTTATTTTTTGCACTATGCTTGTGATAGGACTCAGTCTTGATTACGATTGAACATTGATCGAATAGGACAAATATAGAGCAGAAGTTATATTGATAATCCAATTGATAAGATCAAAATGGCATTCTAAGTGCAGAAATGCATAAAACAGTAGAATATAGTAGTGAATAGAAATTCTTATTGCTGGAAATAGCTAGAGTTCATGTGGGATCTAGCTCACAATACAAGATAGAAGACTAAAATGAAAGGAAAATAAGCTGTAAATGATAAAGGAGGCACTTCGAGAGGCCTTAGCTCTCCTAGGGTAAAATTCACCACTCAAATCATGCCTACTCCACTAAAACCTTTATGCTGCATATAAGGACAAGTCTCTAGTCTCTCTCTTCCACCTGTACTCTCACACACTCTGATGCAGATGTTGAGCGGTCCACAGAGTCTGTTACACTAGTAGTGGAATTACCACCTCCACTCTTCTTATTTTGTCTCCTAGTGTAAACTATATTATGCTCATCAGCTTGTTAATCATGTCTTGTTTCTTATTTTGATGTGATATGTTTATTTTCATGGCTCTTAGGTTATACAATCAAGGGCAAATCCGACATTTGTGTCATGGAAAGGCGGGGCGGTATGTTGATTACATATGACCATCAAGCTTCGCTTCATTAACTTTTTCTCCCTAGTTATTAAATAGATAATGAATACATTTCTTAATTCTTCACATCTGAAAGTAGCTAACATGTGTTTACAGATTCTCGGAGTACTTGATTTAGGTAGAGATGCATGGATAAACCGGGAGGACTGGATTCAAAATGGGGTTCATGTCGGAAGTAACAGAAAATACAAGGATTCTTATTATCTTCAAGCTCAAGCTATGTGTTACATGAATTCTTGAAGGTCTGTGATACATCTTCAAGTTTGTAACAACTACTACTAAATTGATAGATTAAAGTTGCATAATCTTTCGTTACTGGTGTGTCATTATAAAGTCAATTCAAATGAGGTTAAAGTTAAGCTATTCTTTTTTATGTTATGTACATTGAAATCACCTTGAAATTAATAATATAATTGTGGAAATACTCTCTTTAAATTTACATGTTGGCTCACATCTGCAAAGAATTTTCATGTTTGTTTATAATACTCACCGGTTAGTCCTAAGAATTTTCACGGCTGCTAGGGTATTTCTCTTACGAGTTTCACTTTCACGTCCAAGCGATCGCCGCCATCTATGGCGGACAAACCTCCAAATAGAGGACAATTAGGGAAAGAAAATGGGACCTCCATATCATTCTGAGCGAAGTGTTTTGAAAACCTGCTTCTATTACACGATGAAGATCTGATATGGTGGTGGAGGGACGTCAATATCGAAACAGATTGCTTCCTATGTTACAAGCGCATGGCACGGCACGCGAGGGCGAAAAAATCAACTTTCAATAGCAAATAATTGCAATTTTGATACATTCTTAAACAAATATGACGGCAAGATAAAGTCAAAATAAAATTTGCATAACCAAAATAAAATCTAAAATTAACAAACCATAAATATAATATGGACCGGTGTATCAAGGTTAATAGATTCATAAAATAATGTTTAATATATAGACATTAATAAACACTAAATTTATTATAAATTGTCCACATCAACAAATATATCAGTACATATTTAAATAATATATTATCAAAGAATTCTCCATATAATATAACTAAAAAATAAAACTTTTAAGTAATTATTATAAAACTTTGGAGTAAATATGGAGGGTCGGCTTGGCGAGCCAACCCTATAATTTCACAAAAATAATGTCAGCCATATGTCTTGATGGCCATACAGCACTCACCAACAAGGATGAGCGTGGCATAATTAGCCAACTGACCCTTTTTAATTTGAAAACTCAGCTATCCAATATATTTATATAACACACTTACTACTACTTCTTATAGACCTCATCGATGTGGGACTTTATACAGCACACCACAGAACAACAACATACATATTTGTTTGTAATTGTGTTTTACCTTCACTTTCCGTCTATATAAATTCATATGCTTCATCTATAATCTTCTATAGGAGACCTATAATTACCGAATTAGATATTAGATCAACCATTCTTGCAACAAAAAACTCCAACATCTTGATCGAAACAGAATCTATAGAACCATCACACTCACAATAAGCCATAAATATGATAATCAAACATTGCATTTTGCACCTGTCAATCTCAACCACAATTTGAAAACTACATTTTTATTAAGGATTGTTTGGGGTTGTTATAAGTTTTTACTTCTTCGTCATAAATGTTAAAATTTGAAAAACAAAATTTTTTATGAAACACTTGTCAATTTTGGTTTGAGACCATCAAATATTTCATATGTTCCTTCTTTTTCCTCTTCAGTTGAACTTAGTCTTAATGCAAGAGTACACAGTTCAATATAGATTAACCGTGGAGACAAAAATGTTGTGAACAGTGAACTTGAGAGTTGAGATGTTCGGTCTATTGCACATTTGCACTGTCTTGTACTTTCATCAAATAAGCAATTTTCTTGTCTCTAGAAAGAACTCTCTAGAAAAATGCATGCTTCTCTACTCTTCAAAAATCAGACACCAAAAACAATGACATGTTCTAGATTGACTTAGATTGGTCAAACATCTTACAAGTTGTCTTCTTATCTTTGTCTACACTTGACAATCAAGCATAATTTTTAGGAATGTATGTATGCATTATTTTCTTTTTCTTATAGTTTTTATCTAATAAGCTATAGTTTATAGTTTATTGGACTAATTTATAAGCTTGTTCGAAAAAAATAAATGTGTTTGGTAAAAAAATAATTCTCATTAGCTTATAGTTTTTCTTAAGATGTTATTTTAAGTAGCGTTTGAGCTTATAATTTATAATTTTTTTCGGTTGTTTTCATTCTAACCTTTAATTTTATTATTTTTTATAAAATAGAAAAACTATCCACTAAAGAGGAAAACTAGGCACTAATTACTAAACATGCATTTTCTTTTATGTCTTTTTATATTTACCAATCATTTTAAAAGTTAATTTTACAAAACACTTAATTTCAACCAAATAATTTTTTAATTATAACCTACCTTGCTAAATCAGCTTATACTTAATTTTGTCAAAATACAGCCTAAAGCAATATAGGTGGCACTCTTCCACTATTCATTTTGGTTTGCTTTAATATTGCTTATCCAACCATACTTCATAGGTTTAATTGTTTTTGTAGTTAAAAAGAGGTATTCAAAGGCTGCCTTATTTATTCTGCCACTTTCAACATTAGACTAAGGTTTGGCGTAGTCAAAATCCTTACTCAATAGTGTTCTTAAATACAGTACTTCTTTTTTTATTATAGACAAATAAACACTACTATAATTTTTTTGGTTAAGAAAAATGGTGGTAGTATAGTAGGTATCTCAAATATTTTGTCGGGCTACACGCACCGGCTAAAAAATTTGTTGTTTCTTTTACGGTAAATTTTTGTTGTTGTTTTGGTTACTATAAAATTGGTAAAACCATTTCACCATCGTTCACAACAACTTCTAAAACATAATAAGGTGGATTCTCTCATTTTAACTGATTTTTTTTTTCATATGTATGAGGCATGAATCATTAAAAAATTTATCTCTGTTTTTTATTTATAATTTTTTAATTATATTACATAAAAATTCATCTTAGTGTCAAGTAATCTAATAAATTAATCCTTATAATTTATCACAGAGTCTAAGTAAAATCCGGCCATCTAAATAATCTTTTAAAAACAAAAAATAGATTTTGTCAATCTTTTAGGTATGAAAATGTATTAGCTTTAATTTTTTTTTTATTGCAAACGATCTGGATCACACATAGGTATTGTGAGTGCTGGTTCTATAATTGACCACGTAACCACACCTGAGTCGTGGGATTCAAAGAGATTTTGAGTGTTGGATTAGTAAAAGAAATGAAGATAATAAATTCACTTAAAAGTTTATATAAAAAAAACTTGAATCACTTATTTATGGCTACTAGTAGAATTATTATTAATATAATATCAACCAAAAAAAAAAGAATTATTAATATAATGCAATCAAACCATATAATTTGTTATGGTGATGTGACATACAACCGACGAAGCATGTAGGAGGACCCATTAAGTGTGATTATTATGTGAAAAAATAATAGAAAAATGTGGAAAAAAAAGACAAACAAGGATGCATTATGAATTTATGATCCCCTTTTGTGCTATGTATATATCTCTTTCTCTAGGTCCATTCTATCTTAATCACACACTATTAGGGAAATGATATACTACTATTATTACGATGATTCAACCTTTGACCACTTTTGCTACAATTTGCAAATACAACAATCACTTGCAAACTTACACTCATCAATCGACTTGGCTTCGGCTCACTAAACACGTTCTTTCTATCTAAACCAAAGCAACAAAAACAAAATACTTAAAATGCTTTTGTGGCCACTAAACATTTTTTCAATAAGAAATTTTATTAGAAGCAACCACCTTAAAATGAAAAGAACACACTCTCTCCACCTTCTAGACAAGTATATATAGAGAGTGTTAAAGAGAGGGGAATACAAAGAGAGAAGACAAGGGCTACTAGGGTTCAATAAGATTACAATGACATTACATAAAATAGAGTTACAAGAGATTATATTATATAGTAAATTTAATGGACTATAAACCTAATGAGCCCAATAGCAAAAGCTTGATATTTTTAATCTAATAGTCCTTATTGGTATGACGGTCTTATTTGAGTGTACTTTTAAGACATGTCTATATTGTGATCCCTCTTAAAGTTAGGGTTTGAGGTGATCCGATTCAATACGAGAATGAGTCTTGACTCATTCCAAAATAATTATAACAAAAAATATCATATTTTATTCATAAAACCTAATTCAATTAGTAATACCGATAAAATAAATATTTAAACCCAAAATCTTATATGAGTGTGTGTGAGTTGTATGGGATTGGGAGGAGATCCACTCATCTCATGTGCATTTTTGTCATATGGAATCTCATATATGTTCAATTTTCTTACGATAAGCATTTTTAATTATTTAAAAAATAATGGAGGGCTGAGACTAAGATGAAGACTGAATAACCTCAAACTAAAAAAGCACGGGAGAGGATCCTCCCTCGAGTTTTATACTGTAAAATCAAAACAAGCATTAAACTCTAAAATGAAAAAATGTGTAAGTGTAAGATTAACGGAGCCTAATTCATTAATAAACTAATTTTAAAAAATAAAATAAAATTGGTATTAACAGGGCCCAAGTCCACATTTACATTGAACCCTACAAGTTATTCCACATCTACATTTTATATCATTTAAGTTAGGAAATTGTGATGCTCTTCATGCGGAAATGTGGGACATGTACCTGAGATTAGACCTTGCTCACAAAGAGGGAATCATGCATCTTTATGTTGAAAGTGACTATAAAGTCTTGATTGATATGGTGACAAAGAAAATCAACTTTAAAGGAAACACACTCACTTTTGTGTATCGTATCAGACAACTCTTGAATTTAAATTGGCAAGTTCAATAGTCACACACTTGGCGCGAAGAAAACAGAAGCGCCGATTGACTTGCTAATTTTAATTATTCTCTAAATTCTTTTAATGTTCATTTGACCACATATCTAGAGCTTGCATGTCTATGAATGTTCGTTTAACCTTATATTTTAGCTTCTTACTATACCAAAAAAAAATAAAAGCTATAAATGGCAGGCAGCCGAAGGCAAGCTGTATTAAGACAGACAGGGAGTGAGGTGGAGCCAAGTTGGAATAAGTTTATGACCAGATGAGATCTCATCCTTTCTTTCATCTCCCCAAATCCAATCGTGTGCACCACACTCATTCTTTATATATATAGCCACCAAATAAACAAAACACAACCACTCTTCAACTTTCTTCATCTTTCTCTTCTCTTCCCAACCAACCAAATCTAAACCTAATCCTAATCCTAATCATGTCAGATTCACAGAGAAATCAACAACAACCAAGTCGTTTACAAAAACGAGCTCCTTCCTCTTTACAAATCAACCGTTCTCTCGATTGGAACGTCGCCATCCCTCTCCTTTCCCCTTTAGCATATTCTCCGCCACCACAATTGCCGGAAACAAGACCGTCTCAGCACAATCAAGGAACCACCGCCGAGCCGGAAAAGGTCGTCGTCGTCACGTTCAAAAACTGGCAACATCCTGCCGCTCCTTTCTGCTACGAACCTGCTCCTATGGTTCCGCCGTTTGTTCCCGTCTAGAAAACTAGAGAGATTGATTTTAGGTTATGATGATAATGATGATGATTATCTCATAATTCGTAATAATTAATTAGTAAGAAATCAGATTGAAGATTTTTAGGTTTGTGGGAGAAAGTTTTTTTCCGATTTTTCATGCTGGGGATTTGTTGTGTTATGAATAATACATGAAAACAGACCCTGTGTGTTTCTATCAATTTTTTAGCTTTTTCCCTTTTTTTTTTATTTTTTTTTTATTTTATTATAATTTTGGGATTATCCAATCTGTTTTTCTTTCGATTGAACTTGTATATATACTATTTCAACCATATAAATAATTATTCCAGTTGTTCTTAATCATTCATGTGTGGTTTTGCTTTTCTGTCTCAACAAAACAAATTTATGGAAATATGATATGTACTACTACCACCTACGGAAACAGTCTTCCAAGTGTAATTCAAAGTGTCATGATAGTTTTGAATGTATCGAAATTGTATATATATGATATGATGTACTACTACTACCTATGGAAACAGTCTTTGAAGCTTAATTCAAAGTGTCACGATAGTTTTGAATGTATCGAAATTGTATATACATTTTGATGTCTTTTTTGTCAATAACTTTATGAATTAAATTGACTATCTAAAATTAAAGTTAAAGACTAAAATAACTTATAAACAATACAAATGTGGATGTGTTTTACCCACAAAATTCAGAACAGTTGAGGTGAAAAGTTATATGCATGTATTGTTGGGTTTTAGAGAAACTTTTATGTGGTTAAAATACTCTCAGCTTGATAGTTGAAATTTTCATTCCATTTTCATACAAAGCATGAACAACTGAGCATGTTTAATTTGAAGGCTTGCTTTGAGTACACTCTGAAGTCTGAACATTCCTAATTCTCTGCAGATGAAGTCCAAGTCTCAAGTAATTGAAACAAGAAGCAAAAATATGATCTAGCTGTTCCAATAAGATTCAAAGTTGGAAATGTTATAATTTATATGAAATTAAAAATCAATCTTTCTTATGAAAAAGTAATAATAATATGGTCATATGACAAAGACATTACATCTAATATATAGAGATCGAGGTTTTAATCCTGATACTCCTATTTATTCACTTTAAAAGGTAAAATTCTAGACACCAGACTATCGATAAAAGAGTTTATAAAATATCAGTTTTGTAAGGATCGAATTCAAATCAATTCTGAAGGATGTAGAGGTACTTCAAAATAGGTATCATTTACTGTTGTGGTATGCACGAGGACAGAAGTGACTAGATTTGCTCCTATTTCTGATTACTGGATAATAACATGCCAAGAGAGAGGACCACTTTTGGTGCATAAACAGCTCATCTTTTCTTTGTCTTAACAGCACATGCAGTGTTCAGAACAAGATTAATTGATATACAAGAAATAGTCACTAACCCACATGTAGAGGGGACACAAAAATGGTAAGTTGTTGCTCAAATAGTTCTTCTTGCTTCTATTCTATCATCATTCATCATAACCAACCCAACTGTTATTTTTATAGTACATAATTTGACTTCATGTCATTGTCATTTGTCAAAGTGTCCTGCTTTGTTAAACTCAAATGGATTCCCCTGTGGCCTCAACAAATTGAACACTGTGGTTAAGAGATGTAAATGTGAATGTTATTATACCTAGCTAATACAAATTCAGCTTAGGAATGTAGGGTCATTCAATTTCTTTTTCTTCACTTGAGCAGTTTCTTCTTTTTCTAAATATCTTCCTAACAGTTTCTTAATTGATATTTGACTTGCATAGCATTGTTATGTTTAAAGTAGTTTTCAACAATAATAAATAGGTCAAATATATCTATGATTCTTTTAAGTTATTAACTTGTTACACCGTTACTCTTCTTCGAGTTGGGCCTCATGGTTCACATCAATGTGAGCATCAAATTCATCATGTTTAACATTAAAATTAAGGGTCATGTCGGTGCTTTTGTAAATGCAAGATAACTCTAAAAAAAATTAAAAAAATAAAATAAATGCAAGATAACTAGAAGAGCAACGATGCAACTAGTTAGAAACTTAAAAAACCTATTTGTTACTTAAAAACTTAAGGACCTAATTATTATAACGCAGAACTTAAAAAATCCCTTGATGCATTTGACCTAATAAATATTAGTGAAGTCATTTATAAGAAATGAGGGTAAATAGTAGTTGTAATTCCGCTGCATATATAACTTAAAAATACTGAAATAGGGAATATGACTTGATGCTTACAAGGTTAACAAAAAGAGTCAATATATATACTCAGGGTAGAGAACAAGGCAGCATTGATCTATATCTAGGCAAGAACTCAAAAAGCAAAAGAAGAAAAATAGATAGCATCTATTCTATTTGTTCATTTGTTGGGTGACGAGGAGAGTTAGAAAATTGTTACATTGGACTTGAAGCAACCGTATAAATGGATTATAGATATTACATCTCCATCAAAAATCTTTGAATTATTAAGTATATGTGTTAAGAGTATCAGAGTTTATCCTAGATCCATTTGCTGTTTGTTGTGGAGACCTCCCATATTTGGGCCACCCGTTGTTGTTGATCCCACGTTCCAGCTTGTTCAGTTCTGGACGTGAGGGGGTGTATTAGAAGTCCCACATTGGCTAGAGATATGACCTGACTAAGTGTTTATATACTAGAGGCAATCTCCACCTTACAAGCCGGTTTTGTAAAGATGAGTTAGATCCAATACTGATTTCGAAGAATATGTGACATTTATGAATTATTAAGACTCTTATTCATATTTGACATACCAACAATTTTCCGTTCATTTTCTTATTCACTAATCAATAATAAAGAATTTTGACAAATTATTTTTTTATTATTGATAATAAAGAATCAATAATAAAGAATTTGCTTTTTTTTTTTTTAATGAAGAACCTTTTTTTTACGGTTTAATGAAGCACCTTATGGTGAAGACAATCATGTTTTAAGAGATGTTGGTTACTAAATATCTTATCTAATAATTTAAACTGAAACTCCCCAATTTAACACTTCTCATACTTAAAAGAAAATGTTGCAAGTATTTGACTACGGTTAGTGAGCTTCACGCGCAATAACGAATCGTTTAAAAGAATTCGAGTTCAAATTATATATAAATTATTTTTTAGTTAAAATTTATTTATCTTGGCAAATATCAGTTGAACTTCCTTCTTCTAAGAACTAAAGAATTAATATAAAAAATAAAAGACAAAAAGGTCACGGCGCATGACATTCATTTGCACATTAATCACATTTTAGTAGCCTAGCCAAATTCAAAGATGCAAAAAGAAACTAAAGAAGGCAATAAAAAAGAAAAAGTGGTACACCTCAAATACCAGAAATGCTGGTTGCTGATACGCAAAGCAATATTCCATATGGCTTTCTCTTTCTAATTTGTTCTTTTGCATGTCTATGTCGTGCCACAAAACTTAGTTCAAATTTTCACTCATTTATTGGTATTCCATGTCATGCATCTCACTATTGTTTTTTGTGTGGTCTGTAGTATACTACATATAATTCACACAATTAAGAGATATCTGATTCAAAACATCATAGATATCCAGCCTAAATGTAATTACAAATGTTTTTCTTTTTCACCAACAGTTTAATCTGATTCGGAGTCAGTTATAACATTAAGTGGTTCCAGCCCCTTCCCGATCGTAGTTGCGGAGGATCGAACCGTGGTCCTCCCTAACAAGTTCAGCACCAACCACCACTGAACCAACTAACAATTGATAATTACAAATGAATTTAGAAAGATGCAAAAATAAGATTTTTCTTTGACATATTAAAGAGTCAAGTAGGATTCTTTTAAACTTGTGCATTTCACTTCTCAAAAATTAAATATTTGGTACCATTTAATGTAAAATTCATATTTTTTTATATACCTTTACATGTGCCCTTATATGTTTTTTTTTTAACATCAAATATATTATAACATTCAACCAAATGTATAAGATATACAAATGGTGAGAATAGATACAAAACTGCAAAATATGCAGCAGAACAACATCACCAAAATAAAAACATCCTTTGAAATACAAATCAGGACACACTATAGTCCTACTCCAACTCCATGTTATATATATGGGTACAAGTTATGCCTTGAAATAAAATTTCAAGTCAGCTTTGTCTACAAACAGATGAAGCTATTAAGTAATGCAATAATAATAATTGAATAATATCATATTTTAATCTAATAAAAAATAGAATAATTAAGCTACTAGGTTTTGTTTAGTGGTGAGAGACTTGAGTACAATGTATGAGGTTCTGAGTTCGGTCATTTTCTCCTTCGTAAACTAAAAAAAATTAGAAGAATTTATCCCATATTTCTCAAAAGCCCCTCAAATGTTTGTCAGTATATGTATTTTATCCGTTACTTTTTAGCATGAGGGGGCTGGAATAGCAATTACTATCCAGTTTCTTTTGAAGAGGCCCAGTATGTACATTTTTTTTAAGGATGAGGCCCATCATTGATATATAAATACACACAATTTGGAATATTTTATCGTGACTTGCCTGAGAATTAAAACCCCAAAGACCAAAACCGCGAAAATCTTCATCTCTGTTAAATCCCTTCGTTGCAGAAACAATTTCGAATCGTACTGATCTCAACCTCTGGTACAATCCTGATCGGAAAACGCAAGCCGGTGTTCGTCGTCGTCGTCGTCGTCGTCTGCCATAAGCTCTGAGAAACTTCGTCCAGGTTTCTTCTTCTTCTGATTTTCTTTACTCTAACCTAATGCTCGCGATAGAATCCGATCCCTGCATAAGGCAATGCACCATTGAACGAATTGCATCGCGGCAATTCACAACTTAGGTTTTATTAGATTAGATGTATTTTCCAGGATTCTATGTGATTTTAACTCGTTTATTGTTAATTGAACTCGTTAAGTTTAGTTAATTGTTGCTAATTTTCACTTTCTGTTGTTTTTTATTTTATAGGGTTTTAAGGAATTAATCGTCATGCTAGGTTTATTACCTATACTTCCTCTACCTGCTCCTCCTGTTGATGGAAATCTCGGTCCTCTCCCCGAGGCTCAACTCATTCAGGAGGGGGTGAATGAGAGGAATGAGTATGAGAAATTGTCTATTGAGGAAGTGGTGCCAACAACGATTGCTACACACACTAAAACTATTGGAATAATTCACCCTCCTCCAGACATTAGAGCCATTGTTGATAAAACCTCTCTGTTCGTTGCTAAAAGTGGTCTTGAATTTGAAAAGAGGATTATTGTTAGTTATGCAGCCAATGCTAATTTTAATTTCCTCAATTCATCGGATCCTTATCATGCGTATTATCAACACAGGTTGGCTGAGTTTCGTGCTCAGAATCAGTCTTCTACTCAACAACCTGGGGATCCTGCTCTACTGGAATCAGCTCTGCCTGCGCCGTCGGCTACTGATAGCAACGATGTAGCAACTACTGAGAAGCCTGATTTTTCTGCCCAGTTTAGACCATTAAGGAAAGTACTTGATCCCCAGTTTCATTTCTTGAAACCAACGCACAGCATGTTTACATTTTTTACTTCCCTTGCGGATGCATATTCAAAGGTTTTGATGCCTCCCAAGGGTTTGACTGAGAAGCTGGAGAAGACTGTCTCGGACATGACTACCGTGCATGAAAGGTGTGAGAATAGGCTGGAATGGGAGCGTTCTTAGAGCAGGAAAGAATACAAATGGCTATGATTGATTGGCATGATATTGTGGTGGTTGAATCAATAGATTTTGCTGATGTTGGGGATGAAGAATTGCCTCCTCCATTGACGATTGAGGAAGTTATAGGGAGAAGCAAGATGACACCTATGGAAGAAGATATCGTTGAGCCAGGAAAGGAAGTAGAAATGGAAATGGCCGAGGAAGAGACCCTGCTTGTTGAAGAGGGAATGAGAGCTGCTAGTTTGGAAGACAATGAAGTCAGAGTTACTACAGACCCCGAACTGATGAGGATTGTGAGGAACTGGAAAAGACCAGAGGAAAGGCTTCCTGCTGATAGAGATTCAACCAAGTTTGTGGTTTCTCCTATCACCGGTGAACTGATTCCTATTAGTGAAATGTCAGAACATATGCGAATTTCTCTCATTGATCCTAAGTACAAAGAACAAAAAGAAAGGATGTTTGCCAATATTCGAGAAACCACTCTGGCACAAGATGATGAAATCTCAAAAAACATTGTTGGGCTTGCTCGGACCCGTCCCGATATTTTTGGTACTACAGAGGAAGAGGTTTCCAATGCTGTGAAGGCTGAAATTGAGAAAAATGATGAACAACCTAAGCAGGTTATATGGGATGGTCACAGTGGTAGTATTGGCTGTACTGCAAACCAAGCAATAACACAGAATATTGGGAGCGAGGATCAAAATGTTGCTTATGAATCTAAAACCCTCCCTGGTCCTGCTGCACCTCCTCCAAGACCTGGCATGCCTTCAGTTCGTCCACTTCCACCACCACCTGGACTAGCTTTGAATCTACCTCATGGTCCTATGCATACCATGCAGTATTCTAATCCTAATAGTGGTGGCCTTCCAATGCCTCCACCAAGACCACCAGGCATGCACATGATGCAATCTCTCGGGCTAGCACCCCCTCCTCCAATGCAAATGCCCGCTGGACAGCATTCCATGATGGGTGGTCATCCACCCCCAATGCATCCATCAATTCCTATGAATAAACAAGGAATTCCTATACCTCCACCACCTGGATCTCAGTTCACCCTTGTTCCACGGCCTTATGTTCCTCTCACTCATCCACCATCAGGGATGCCTATGATGCATTCACCACCACCGCCTCAAGGACTACCGCCGCCGCCGCCACCTGAGGAAGCTCCTCCCCCGCTCCCAGAGGAACCAGAACCAAAGAGGCAGAAGCATGATGATTCTGCTCTGATCCCTGGGGATAAATTTCTGGCTCAACATCGGGTATGTAGAGTTACTGAGTTAACAGTCATATTTTTATTATTTTTTTTTATAAAAAACCTTACCAATTATACATATATTTCATTTCACATTTTCTATCGGTGTTATACTGCTATTTGTGTTAACCCGAACTGCCATTTTTTCTCCACAGGGACCAGCTTGCATCAGTGTATCTGTTTCCTAATGTTGATGAAGGAAATCTCAAGGGACAAGTTCTCGAAATAACTGTTCCATCTCTATCTGAAACTGTTGGCAGCCTGAAGGAAAAAATTGCTGGGGAGATCCAACTCCCTGCTAACAAGCAGAAATTGAGTGGAAAGCCGGGCTTTCTCAAGGACAATATGTCACTTGCACATTACAATATCAGTGGAGGAGAAACACTCTCCTTAACTTTGAGAGAGCGTGGTGGTAGAAAGAGATGAGCATATTACGCGCATCGCTTTTCAAGAAGGTTTTTCTAATCTTTGCTTCATTATGAAGCATATTGATTCTTATACTATTGATGGACTACATAATGCCTATCTGCATGGATTTTATGTTGAATACTTTATATTTATTGTAATGTGATGCTTCTTGAAGTTTTGATTGTTATCTTAAAGACTGATTTTAATTTTTTTTTTTTTTTTTTTTTGCATAAAGACTGATGTTAGTTCTGGAATACAGATTTTTGCACCTTGGCACTTGTTTCTTCAGGGAAATGGCAAGTGGTGGAGTTCCAATATCTAATCTGATGATGCCAAATTGCTTACATTTCTAATTATTGTTTAATTTGCATTTTAGTTTTTTTATTTTGAAGTTACTGATCTGTTTGTTTATTGAAGCTCCTTTTCAGGGTGGAATCATTTCTGTTTTTTGTTAATTTTCAGCATTCTTGCTATAATGAACTTGAAGTGGTGATTTAGGATTGTTATTTTCCCTGTCTTTTCCTAGAGTTTAGGTTTTGTCTTGTATTGGATATTTGGATACAAGAGCACTTTTGACTGTTGATTAGAATGCCATTTCTGTTGCTGAGTGTTTCTCTTTTATCATAACAGGACTTCTACTTGGACTTGTGGGAAGGTTGTGCAGCTTAGCCTGATGTGTCTTTGAATGGGATGAGGCAGGTAGATGGCCTAAATTTTTTCCCATTGTTATAAGCTCGTAATCTTTTAATTGAGATCATTTACTTCTATTTCCGCGTTTTGTTCCGATGGCTGTTTTTGCCGTGCCAACTTATTGTATAACGTAGCAGGCTTGGTATTTTAGGGAAAGCACTACTCACATATTTTGTTATTTTTTTGGGGTGGGGATATCTCATGAATCTTACAGTTGTAGACCCCTTGATTAAGATTATTTAGTTGTTAAATTTGCTTCTGCTATATTGGTTTGGGCATGTTTGATATTTATCTTCGTTTAAAAATATACTTCTATAAAATAATAATTGTCACCAATTTATTACTCTCACGATAACAATTTTCTTTTTAAAATTAATTTTTTTTTAAAAAAATAATGAACTATTGCTTCAATTTTAAATATAAAATTGAGGAACAAACTTTTAGATTGTGGCTAAAATTTGAAAAAAAAAATGTATACTTAAAAATTATTTTAAAAAGATATAGTATTTTTTAGATCTCTTTCTCAAGAAGATGCTTCCCGGCCAACACCACATTAGTCACCTTTGACTTATGTTTTGTCTTCATACTAATGTTCGAGTACACGCATGTAAATTATTCTTAGCATTTCTTAAACAAAGAAATACAACTCAAACCAACCCTACTTTATATACAACAGACGCACTAATATAGTAGTGATTAATCAATTTTGACTAATCTTTTGCATACTAATCTCTTAATTAATCTATTTTGTCTTCATACTAATGTTCAAACTAACACATGTATAAATTATTCTTAGCATCTCTTAAACAATGAAATACAACTCAAACCAAACCTACTTTATAGTATACAACTGATGCACTAATATAATTAATCAATTTTTACTAATTTTTTCATCAAAATATAATTATTTTTTTATTTTTTTATTCAACAAAATATAATTATTATTAAACACTATATAATAAATAATATACAATATTGCTTAAATTGTAATTTTCTTTAAAATTATCAATAAACTAACTTTTTTTGGACAAATAAAACTTATATCATTTCATTAGTACGCATAGGTAGGGGGTGTTCAAATCGAAATTTAAACCACAAATTGTTTCAAGAAAATCGAAATCCACTAAAGATAAAAAAAAATCGTTGATCGGAATTTAATTTATTATTTTAAACCGAACCGAGCCGTGAGAAATTTTATCTTTAGATTGGAAACAATCCAAACCAAACTGCGAGTACTAGGGATATATGTCAAAATGTGAAATTTAGCTAAAAATGAGACAACTCTTGTTAAATTGTGAGCAATCTCATTTATTGATGAGATTTGTTTGTTAACTTGTAATCAATAAACTACCTTAAAATTTATTTTATTTTATTTTTTGTATATAAATAACTTTAGCAATCATATGTACATTTTTAACATACTTTTAATAATACCTCTCTATCATGTAGCTGTTTTGTGCTCTTATTTTGGCTGGTAGGTTGAAGTTAATTAACTTGAAAACTTCACAATGGCAACAAGTTGGCAACTATTATTATTTCTTTACTAAAAAAGAACCCCCAAAATTAATTAAATGATGCAATACCAGTCTCAGACACTAAAAATGAAATTCAAAATAAACTTAATAAAAAAACTAAAAATAAAATTCAAAATTGAAAAGCCCTTTTACTTTTTAGCTCCTTCCTTTCCTAGTCCACTTTCAAACTTCTGAATCCCCCTTTTTGAATTGTAGAACAACAAAGAGACAGAAACACACATCACAATCTCTATCTCTTTTCCCTCCACTCAACTTTCTCTCTGTCTTTTCTTCTCATTGCTATTGCTATGTTCTTTCCACTTTCTGACTAGTTCAATTTAAATCCTTTTTGCACCCTTCTGTTTTTCGTACACCCCCTCAAAAGTTTCATTCCAAAAAGTGATTTTTAGCATGAAAGTTTGCATCTTTGACTAGTTTTTGTGATCTTCTTCTTCTTCTTTCTGTTAATGGGTTTGATCTTCTCTGGTTGAATTTTGTTTTTTCAGAAAGCTTCAGTTTTGGGCTGTTGCAGAAGAAAAATTTGGTGAAAGTGGTAGCTAACTAGCTATGGTTGCTGAAGCTTGGATTTTGAAGATGGGTAACCAGGTAAGTGCAAATATTAAACAAGCCCTTCTTCTTGAAACTTCTTCTACTAGTAGAAAACATGGTCCTAAAAAGAAAGATAATAAGAAAGTAACTATAGGGATTCTTTCTTTTGAAGTAGCTAATGTAATGTCTAAAACTATTCACCTTTATAAATCATTGTCCGAGTCTGAGATCACAAAGTTAAGGAATGAGATCTTGAACTTAGAGGGTGTTAGAAACTTGGTTTCTTCAGAAGAGGGTTATTTATTCGAGCTTGTTCGAGCTGAGAAACTCGAGGAGTTGAACCGTGTTGCTGGTGTGGTTTCTAGGTTGGGGAAGAAGTGTTCTGTGCCTGCTTTGCAAGGCTTTGAGCATGTGTATGGTGATATTATTAGTGGTGTTATAGATGTGAAGGAATTGGGGTTTTTAGTTAAGCATATGGAAGGAATGGTGAGGAAAATGGATAGGTATGTGAGTGCCACTAGGAGTTTGTATAGTAAAATGGGGGTGTTGAATGAATTGGAGCAAACAGTGAAGAAGTTTCAGGAGAATAACCAGAATGAGGAGAGTAGAAGGGGTTTTGAGCAGAAACTTGTATGGCAGAAGCAAGATGTGAGGCAGCTCAAGGATATTTCACTTTGGAATCAGACTTTTGATAAGGTTGTTGAGTTGTTGGCTAGGACAGTTTGTACCATGTATGCTAGAATCTGTATGGTCTTTGCTGATTCTACGGCGAGTAGAACAGTTTGTGAAGGTTCACCGCTTGTGCGAAATGAATGTGGTTCGGCGTCTGGCTTGATTAATGTTGATGTGAATTTGGACAAGTTGAAACGCAATCATAGTAAGAAAAATGGTTTTCATTTGAATTCAATTGGTGGAAATGGTAGTGGTAGTAGTAGGCCTCATATTGATATGAAGAGAGGTGATTTAGCATATGTTCAACTTGAAGATTTTGGCTTTCCTTGTGGAACAAGTCCTGGAAGACTTTTCATGGAATGTCTCAGTTTAAGTAGCTCAGTTTCAAAATTTGATGACGACGATGTTGTTATCGATCGTGAGGACCAATATAGTTGTGTATCAAGCTCTCAAAGTCCTATTGGGATTGTAAATATTGCCAAGAAACGGGAGCACTTGTGCGCAACCGTTGGTCCCAACAATGGATCAGCTGTTGTTTATGCTCCTCCTTCTACACTTGGAGGCTGTGCTCTAGCATTACACTATGCCAATATCATTATTGTCATTGAGAAATTACTAAGCTTTCCACATTTAATTGGAGAGGAAGCTAGAGATGAGCTATATAAGATGCTGCCAACTAGTTTAAGGTTATCTTTGAAGACCAAACTTAAGACCTATGTCAAGAATTTGGCCATATATGATGCTCCTCTTGCTCATGACTGGAAGGCGACTCTTGACAGGATACTTCGTTGGCTTTCTCCGCTTGCTCATAATATGATGAAATGGCAAAGTGAGAGGAATTTCGAGCAACGTGAAATAGTTAGCAGGACGAATGTGCTGTTATTTCAGACATTGTACTTTGCTGACAAGGTAAAGACAGAGGAAGCTATTTGTGAACTACTTATAGGTTTGAATTATATATGTCGTTATGAACAGCAACAAAATGCGTTACTCGGTTGTGCTAGCAGTTTCAATATTGAAGATTGCATGAAATGGAAATTGCAGTGTGGTACTTCGTTAATCGATTGAATACATTCTAGATGTTGTAATCCTCAGTGTGGTGAGCATTTCCTTAATTTATTGTACCCTTCAAAGACATCATTTTGATATCACATGGGATTACTTTGTATATTGAGAGGATTAATGTTGTTGAATATTTGAAAAGCACAGTAGCATTTAATTGCAATTTGACTTACAAAGTTTATAAGCTGTCACTTTTATAAAATGGCCAAAAAATATTCATACTGAACTTCTAATTATGTTTATGTGCAGCTTGCTTGTTGCTTAGAAAATGCTTTGTTAAGACTACTATTATGAATAACACAGAGGACTAGTATTGATTTGATGCCATTCTTTTAGTTTCCGTTAATTCATCCGTGCATTTACTTCGATCAAAAGTTCTGTATTATGATTAACTTATAATCCAGTCATAAGGTCTAGGTTCCTTTGCTTGCTGGTTCATGATCCCATTGTTTTGTTAGGTGGTTCATAGTGCTAATTTTGAGAAAGAGTTGCTCTTAATATCTTGAATTGTGAAACTTCTGCTTAGAATTAAGTGGTTTATCTTTGCAAAAGTAAGCACTTTAGGAGGGAAGCATTGTACAAGATTCTGTCTCTCAATCAATTTTGCTGCAATGCTATCAGTGTAAAGATGCCTGCACTTGGTATAAATTGATATTCCAATTTTAATCCGACCAGACGGGCCAGCTCAATGGGCCCGTTTTTTGGGTGGACTGGACTCCTTAATTAGAGATCCTTAAATAACTAGGTCATTTCTGGTTGGTACAAATATGATACTATGCTTGTTAAAAATGCAGATTTAACTGAGCTCAGTTTAATGTGTTTTAGGCTAGACTGTACCTCAAAATATGTGAACTAATAAAAATATGGTGTGGTCTGCTTTTGCTCTTTGGCCCAATGAGCTAGGCCGGACGGCCGGATTTGACACATTTAGGCATAAACTCTGCACTAAAATATTGTTTTGGGAGGGTTGGAGTCGGTGATTTGATGCATAGGAAGGGATTTGGAGATACTTGGGCCAATGTAAATTGTGCTACATGATCATTAGCCTTTAAATTATAGATATATGGGGTTTAAAGCTTTTTGTTTTCTGGTTTGAAAATCTGATAAATTTGAACCTCTCATGCTGCATTTGGATGTAATGTAATGTAATCATATTCATATGCTATAAGAGATGAAGGTACACAAGCTCTCTGAAATTCTAAATAATTTAATAATTTTTTGGGGGTAGTAAATGTAAATCTGCGCACAGTTGAAACTTCAAATCCTGCTTCCAGTGAGGTGTTAGAGTGTGCAGGTTGCAATGCATCAGGGGACCCATGCAATGCATCAGAGACCACTGTCTGTGAGACTGCAAGTTACCACATTTATGATTTAATGAGATGAAATGAAATCAGAGCTAGAAATAGTCAAATACAATAGTGTCTGCGGATGCACTATTTAATCGGTAAATCGCCATTTTGGGTCTTGAAATTGTAAGTGTCTGACAATTTGAAATATTAAATTTCTTCCATAGATTGTTTAACGTCGGTCAATGCTCCCTCGGCTTAGTAACTTTGTTAAAGATGTTAATGTAATTTTAAATGACATTGTGACATGTTCAAAGTGATGCCTCGGAACCCTAAATTCAAGTTTCATATTTGTTAAAAACTTAAATTTTTATGTGTAGACTCCTCGTCGGTGCTAATTAGTTTTAGGATTCAGATGAAAGAAGTAAAACTTGCGTTTTGAGTTTCATGTGACATGACATTAATGTGAACAAACCATAGAGAGTGTCATTTAACGTGACACATTATCATCTCTACCAGAATTACTTAACGAAGAACATTTTAATAACTGGCGTTAAACAATTTGGAGAAACAATTTGATATTTCGTATATTTCAGATTTGAAATTGCGACACACTTACAATTTTAGACCTAAACGTAGTTTACTTGCTATTTTACCGTCTCAGGTAAATCATTGGAAATTGTTAATTTGAAGAGGCAGGCATGCACTGCATCATAGTCATACACACCCATTCTGTCATGTGACATTCATTTACCACCACCAATCTCATTTTCCACTTACTCCCCAATCCCCATGCATGTTTTTACCTTCCTTCCTTCCAGGACCCACAAATATATACACCAACATTTGCTACCATTCAAGTTCAACTGTTGTTGAACAACTAACTTTACATATGTGTGTGTTTTTTAACCCACTATTTTGAGGAATCCGGAATTGGATCTGGTGCAGTCATTTTTCCATCCAGTCGTTTTATAATCGTCTGATCGTGATCGGACGGCTTAAACAAATGCAGTCAATAAATGAGTTTTTAAATCATAATTGTTTGATCTTGATCAGACGGCTGTAGATGACCTGAATGCATGACTGCACCAAAAAGTTGACTGCACGGAATCCGGGTCCCTATTTTGAAAGTTAAGTGTTTTACTTCTTTACATTAATATGTTAAACAAAGATGTGATCAATCAAAACAATCGTCGGTTGATCTACTAGTATTCGATGCTGGACCTGGTAAAGAGGACTACAGTTTGATTCCCGCAACTACGATCGGGAAGAGGCTGAAATCACTTAATGGTAGAACCGACTTGTGAACCAAACTACTATTTACCCTCATTTCTTATGAATCATCCCAGTTTTCCTTCATTCACCCTTCCTTTACTCCCCTGTCACCACCGATCATATTATCTTTATCCCTCAAACCCAAACAATATCTACTACTAACATAATTTTTTAATTACCTTCTCGTAATGTTCTCAAAGGATTACATATAAGTCATAAGCCGTTTCAATATTTTACTTTAAATTTTTAATTATTTTTTTCTTACCTTTTCAATTTTTTATTATTTTTTTCAACTCTTCAATTTTTTTTATTAGTTTCATTTCTCATTCAACTTTTCTTCTTTCTTCTCTTTCAATTTCACATTTTAAATTTAAATTATTTTTCTTCTAATCTAATATATCACTTCCTCTTTTTCCACCTCTCTATTTATTATATAATTTATATTATATTTAAAAAAAAAATTTCACTCTCATCAATGAATATTTAACATTTTTCATATTTTCACTTTCAAAATTTTATCATATAAACATTATAAATTTAAATATGTTTTTAGTCCTGCAAATCAAATATATCATCTTTTAGATTTTAGTCCGTATAAAAAGAATTTTTTGTTTTTAGTCCTGCAAATATATATATATATATATATATATATATATATATATATATATTGTTTTTTTTTATAGATTTTAATTGCGAAGGAAGCGTGTGAAGGTCACGTGTGAAACCGTGGATGAAGATTGAGTGGAAGTTAGTTAGTTATTTCATTTGTATCGTTTCATTTCCAGTTGTTTTCTTCATTGCTTAAACTTTCACAAAATCAACAATTCAACATGGTTGCTTCATTTTCCCTCGCAATTGCATTGCCCAAATTCAAGGTCGTGGCTGAAGCTGCTGATTCATTATTCCCTTCCTTTCTTCCCAAAGACGTTAACACAATCAAAGACCCATTCGCTCGAACACTTGCTACCCGGATTCAGAGACTTCCCGTATCGGTAACCAATTTCTTCATTTTCTCAATCAACCTTTTACTTCCTTTTTTTTTCTTACTCGTTCGTTAATATCAATATCAACACCATTTCTTATATGCATCCATCGTTGTATTGTATTTTACTCTTGCCTGATTTTAGTGGATTGGACAGCACGGACACTTCAGATTAAAGGCATGTCGGGTGGCTGACACCAACTCAAGTAATTAGTTAGTTAGTTAGTTAGTTAGTTATTAGTTATGTTCAACTACTTCCATCTTTTTAAATTATTACATGTGTTAGTGTCTATATCAGTTCATAGATTGGTACGAGTAATTTTTTTGTGGAAATAAATACGAATTTCTAAGTGTTTTTGTGCTACTGGGGTCGGGGATTTTACTGTGGGACGGGCAAACCTCAAAGTTGCTTCAAGCAAAAAGGTCAAACATGAGAAAACATGCTCTAACAATCAACACATTTTTATATAGTTTACATTCGGCACTTTTGGTTTTCTAGCGCCAGAGGTTGTAAACCTTTTGAAAATAGTTCAAAAGTTCATGCATAGTAATGTTGTGTCACCTAGGTCTATGAATGTAGTTTTTTAAAGATTGGATTTTGCTATTCAGAAAGGTTTAGCGGCGCAACTTGTTGTCCGTCTACCTTTTGTTCACGTAGTATAATGTCTCTCCTAGCTAATGTCAATCTAACCTCTATTATGCAAGTTATCTTATGTTAAGTTGAGTTCCATATGATATTGAGCCAGGTACCTCTGAATTTGGTGGAAAGGGATGATTTACTTAATTAAATGATATTAGTTTAGTTAAATAATTATTTAAGATAGGATGGAAATTGTGCATTCTATTCCTTTTCCTTTCATCTAGTATTTATATTTTTCTTCCTCCTAATTTGGAATTTATGGGATACAGCTAACATACTGTTTTTTAATTCAGGGCCGGTCTAAGGTTAATGCCGGTGAAGCCTTCTCTTTACATGTCTAGCCCTTTCCACACCACCTCCTATGAGCCCATCAAAATTATGATCTCACATCCATTTTGATACTCTTGTGTTTTTCATTAATAAATATAGGATAATTACAGATGAATGAAAGACCTCTCCTAGCTTAAGAATCCCCTCCCATGATTTGTTCACATAGTATAAGGTCTCGCCTTATTGTAGGTTGTGTTTTACTAATTCATACAAAACTGACTTGTAAGTTGTATGGACTCTTAACACTAATGACTTGAAGACTGCTCCCACTTATTCATGTCTTATCTCATCTAATGCAGGACTCTTAACACTAATGTTTCCACCATTGTTTTACATTGAATGTTTTACTAACTGTGCCTAGTGGAATAAGCTTTGGTTGTTGTTGTATTTGAGAAATAAGATTTTGATTCTGTAGGCATTGATTAGGTACACTCAACAGTGCTTCGGGTATAATATTCTTGTTTAATTGCTCATAAAATATTGATCAGTTCCATATTTCCATTTGATCCAAACAGGTTAAGTTCTCTGAAAATCCTATCATGAGTAGTTGTGTGAAGCCGCTGATGCAGAACAAGGCAAATCCAGTTGTACTTTTACACGGTTTTGACAGGTGCTCAAAATTTGTAGGAGACAGAAATAGTTTGTACATTTTCTTTCTCAAGTTATCCTTGGATTTCACTCCTCATTATTGAACTTCAGCTCATGCTTAGAATGGAGATACACATATCCCTTGCTAGAAGAAGCTGGTCTTGAGACATGGGCTTTTGACATTCTTGGTTGGGGTTTCTCTGATCTAGGTTTGTTTCACTACTTTTCCTATGTTATGTTCATTCCTTTCTCTCTTCATTTTAGCCATGCTGCTTTATTCATTCATTCATTCTTGTATCCATCAGATAAACTTCCTTCATGTGATGTGGTATCAAAGCGTGAACACTTTTATCAGGTACATGTGTGTTAGTTAATCCAACTCATTAACCTCAAAATTGTGGCTAACATTTACGTTTAGTGGATGGTTAATGAGTTGCGACTCCTTGTCGTATTTGTTATCCAATCATCCACCGAACGTAATTAATCACATATTTTGAATGGCGTCAAAATATTATTTCTGTTATTCTACTTCTTGTTTCACTGTGTTGAGGGTGAATTGGTTTATCTACCAGTTTTGGAAATCCTACATTAAAAAGCCGATGATATTGGTCGGACCAAGCCTTGGGTCTGCTGTTGCCATTGACTTTGCAATCAATTATCCAGAAGCTGTATGTGCTATCAAATAATGTAACTTTTGAATTTCACAATAACCCAATTTTTTAGGAAATTCTTTATTTAAAGACAGTTTTATCAAGTGACTCTGGCATGATCTGGTGATTTTTCAGGTGGAAAAGCTTGTTTTAATTGATGCTAGTGTATATACAGAAGGGACAGGAAACTTAGCAACTTTACCTAAAGCGGTAGCCTATGCTGGGGTGAGTGAGTATGTTTTACCTAATGTTTTGAATGATGCAAGTTACACTCACCACTGGCTCTGTTTTGAATCAGGTATATTTGTTAAAGAGCGTCCCGTTACGCCTATATGCAAACTATTTGTCCTTCACTAACATATCTTTCAGTACCAGCCTTGACTGGACTAATGTAAGTCACTTCATTCTAAAATTATCACGTTTTTTAGATGATACAATGTGCTGCATATTTTGTATATACCATTTGGCACCTGCACACTTTGAGATTCAATGGATCTTGTAAAAAATACAGCCAATAATTCTATCATCGATGCTTAGGCTGCATTATTACAAGATTGTCACAAAATAATTAGAAATGATGGTTGCAACTTGATTTCCTCATTTAGAAAGGAGCTGAATAAATGAATTTTATTTCCTTTGATGATAGGCAGCACCAATTTTCTCTTTCCATTGAATGTTCTTTGATTGTTTGACACTTCTCTTACATCTGGTCATTATTTACCACGTCCTCCATTTCTAACCCATTTTACACCATTAAAGAAGCCTAACTGGATCTTGAGTTCAACATACGAATTGTAGAGAATTTAATATGCTTTCCAATGCATCAAAGATCATGTCAATCGGACAAGTAGAACTCTAGATATAATAAAAACAAGTCAGACAAATCAAAACCTACGAAAATAACATTATCAACCAAAATAAATTGGTTCTTTTTATTCCATGACCGAACTAATTCTCCTTGTTAAGGGACAGAATTTTAGGATCACATCACCTCAACATCTCAAGTTGAAGCATTATATGCTTGTTTATGATAGCCAAGAATTCAAACATCATGCTAATTGACATTTAAATCTTGTATACATTGTCATGTTTATGTGTTTCAGAACAAAGTTAGATAACATGATCTTCATATTTAATCTTATACAGATTGGCCGCTTGCATTGTTTATTGCCTTGGTGGGAGGACGCTGCGGTTGATTTTATGATTAGTGGTGGCTACAATGTTGCTTCCCAAATAAAAATGGTACTTTTTGGCATTACAAGTTTATGAGTGTTACTTCTGTTATATTCTACTTTTGTTAGAAAACATGATTGAATACTCATAAAAATCCACAGATTACTGAGAAGATTTGGCTTTTTAAATTTTTTTAATAGGTAAAGCAGAAAACACTCATAATTTGGGGGGAGAATGACCGCATAATCAGCAATAAGCTTGCTGTGGTTAGTTACTATTCTACTATATTATAATATGACATGCTGGAAAATCATGATCTTAACCTATGAAGCATGGACACTCTTCGGATTAGGCATGTCTTGGTGTTGGATACGCGTTGGTATCGGACACCAACACAACATCGACACTTATAATTACATTGAATTGTATCAAATTCTCAAATTACTATGGGTGTTGACGTGTCTGTGTCGTGTCCGATATCCGTGTTTGTGTCCATGCTTCATAGATCTTAACATATAATTCCGTTTCAGTTGCTTTAATTTCCCTACTGATACTACTGTGGTAACTCGTAATTAACTTTTGATTTTTGGTCATTCAGCAACTGCACTGTGAATTACCAGATGCAATTATACGCCAAATACCCGATTGTGGTCACCTTCCTCATGTTGAAAGACCAGATTCTGTTGTCAAATTAATGTTGGAATTTGTTCAGAAGGATACCAAGACAGTAGTAAATCAATGTGTTCCATCATTATGAAGATTGAATAGATGGATAGATTATGGGAAAAAGAAACCAATCTTGAGAAATTAATGGTTACCGTGAAAATATATTACCGTGAAACCAACCTCATTTGGCACTCTCAGGTTCCTTTGAAGGTTTCCATTTTCTCGTGGCGACTCTTGCGGGACAGGTGGTTACCTACCAAAGTCAACCTGGTTTCTCGAGGCATCTTGTCACCATCGGTCGTTTGCTGTTGGCTTAGAACTAGTACTATTATTGTAAATTCCTCCTCAATTAACAACGAACTGTGTTATTTACTTTCTTGCAATTCATTGTTTTTAAGGGTCTGGACCCCATTTTAAGGGTGACAAAAATAGTCACATGTTTCTGATATATATATTTGCCGCTTTCTAAGTAGCGAGATGGTTATTTTAGTCATTTTAAGGGGTGGGGCACGAAAAGTAAATCTGGATGATTTGAACATGTGAAGAGAGAAATTGGGCCGAGCAGCCCATAATGTATATAGGGTTTGTTATGTGTCATTTGTTATTGGATGTTGAAAATTTCTCATCCCACCTACCCACTTTCTCGCCACACCCCTGGAAATTCCATTTTTGCCCTTGGTCAAAAAATTCGAACGCGTTTTCCGAATTTTTTTTGCCTTTAAAAACAACTTCGGAATCTTGCGGGACAGGTGGTTACCTACCAAAGTCAACCTGGTTTCTCGAGGCATCTTGTCACCATCGGTCGTTTGCTGTTGGCTTAGAACTAGTACTATTATTGTAAATTCCTCCTCAATTAACAACGAACTGTGTTATTTACTTTCTTGCAATTCATTGTTTTTAAGGGTCTGGACCCCATTTTAAGGGTGACAAAAATAGTCACATGTTTCTGATATATATATTTGCCGCTTTCTAAGTAGCGAGATGGTTATTTTAGTCATTTTAAGGGGTGGGGCACGAAAAGTAAATCTGGATGATTTGAACATGTGAAGAGAGAAATTGGGCCGGGCAGCCCATAATGTATATAGGGTTTGTTATGTGTCATTTGTTATTGGATGTTGAAAATTTCTCATCCCACCTACCCACTTTCTCGCCACACCCCTGGAAATTCCATTTTTGCCCTTGGTCAAAAAATTCGAACGCGTTTTCCGAATTTTTTTTGCCTTTAAAAACAACTTCGGAATGTGTTTTCTGAATTTTTTCCAAATTTGAACTAAAAAAATTCGGAAAACGCGTTCCGAATTTTTTGACCAAGGGCAAAAATGGAATTTCCAGGGGTGTGGTGAGAAAGTGGATAGTGGGATGAGAAATTTTCTTGGATGTTTGCTATGAATTCAATTGTGTATTTTGTTCCTTTTTGTTTAACTCTATTATTATTATTATGCAGTTTAATACTCTTTTTCTGGAATGAATGAATGAATTATTGTTTTACATGATTGTTTTCATGTTTGTTCACATAGAGCTATATAAATTTTAATTTACATGATCAAGTTTAAATTTATTTTTATGACCTCTCAATATACTTCATTGTTTCTTTTTTTTTTGGATTTAATCCAACGTTAATTTTAAAGCTCTACAAACAAACAGTCAACAACTCAAGGAATTTATTTTTATTTGTTTAAGTTAAAACAACTTTCAAGGAAGTTTACTTCAAGATACAAAGTTACACTTTTTATGTTAGTTAATCTGCACTGCATGTTAGTGTCATAAACAAATAATCATATCCTTGCAAAATAGTCAGTGTCTTTATTACTTATAGTTCGTATACTTTTTTGTACTATATATAAAAGAATCTACAAGTATTATCCAAATTTGTTTTCTTCTGTCAAGTAGTCTAGTTGTCAGACTCACACATTTAAATATCGGTGTTAAACCATTTTCTAAACAACATCTTTTAAATCGTTATGGTGTATTGCTTATTTTGTATGAAGGACGGGCGTTAAACCACTATCAAAATTTAAGGGCTTGTTTGATTCACTTTTGCTTTTTAGTTTTTAAAACTTGTTTTATAAATCCGTTTTGAAAAACTGGTTTTGATAAATAAAAAGAAAATCAAAAATGTTTGTTTGGCCATGTAATTTTTGAAAATTGTTTTAGAGATTAAAAAAGTAGAAAATCTGTTTGTCCACTAAATTTTTTTTGAACGAAACAAACTTAATGTATTTCATTAATCACCAAAAGTTTAATACAAGAAGGAGCAATCTCAAATCTACAAAACTAGTCCAAGAATTGGCTTCCCTAGCTAGCGTATGAGCAATCAAATTCACTTTTCTACTGATAAACTTAACTTCAAAGTTTGCACAACATAACATAACAAGGATAATTTCATTAAAGATTGAAAGAAACTTTGAGTTGTCTCGCCTCTTGGTACGAATTGCCTCAACCAACACTTGAGAGTTACTTTCGAATTGGCCTCGTTCAAAGCCCCTATGCTTAGCTTCATTATTCATGGCTTGCAATAATGCTCATGTTTCACCCTCCGCCGTTGATAAAACTATTTGCTGCCACTGTGTGAATCTAGCAGTAAATTCATCAGAGCTATTACGAAAACAAGCACTCGTAGTTGTCCTTCCCGAGTCAACAAAAAAATCTGCATCTATATTGCATTTTAACCAATCTATACGAGGCTTTTCCCACCGGGTTGTGCTTAAAAGTGAAACATAATGATCATCGGTACTTCACATCTTATGAACAACAATCCACTCACTCCAATGATCAAAACCAGCCCGTCCAACTTGACTTGGAGTCTAACATTATCATTCCAAATTTTATCATTCCAGTTGTGCCATATATGAAGGTGAAAACATAAGAAGGGGGGATTGAAGTGTGTTTTAAGACAAACTAAAACTTTTTCAAGTTAAAGCTTGATTCTTGTATGCAGCGTATTAGACAAACACAATATCAAGAGTAAAGAGATCAAGGGAGAGAAGATAGACACAAGCAATTTATACTTATTCCCCTCACAAACCGAGAGTACTTCAGTCCTCTTGCACTTCCAAAGAATTTTCACTATAATCACACAAGATTACGAATGCTCAATCACACAGCCAAAGACTTCCAAACAATGCTAAAGCATTAAGCAAGAGACTTCCTCACAATTCTTAAGCACTAAGCAAGAGACTTCCTAATCTTAAAGATAAATAAAGATTGTTGTGATAATACAAAGAACTATTGAAACCTTAAATCTAAAATACAATGAGTTGATACAGACTTCAAAGTATTTTTGGTATGAATGAAATTCAAAAGTTCATAACTCGAGTGCTTGTAGTATCAAAGTGAGTGTGCAATGGATATGATCAATGAGAATGTATTCGTTAATTTGTCTTCACAAAGGAGTGTTGTATATATAGGCAAATGACACGCTCCATTTGTAAATGACCATTGTGCAAAAATGAGATAGCCAGCTGAGTTGGACTGAGCAGTTTGGTGGTGAAAGGAACAGGTCACACAAAAGTGGTAATGAGTTTCTACTACTTTGTTCCTTGAGAATCTGTATACACCAAACAGAGAAATATTGACAGTTTGACTCCAACGCTCCTCCAAACTAAGAATGGGGTTGATAAACTTGATTATTCTTTTATTTTCCTTATGCCAAAACAGGGAAATATCCCTTTACATAATCCCAACGTTCTCTGAAAAGATCTGGCATGATAGTTACTTATCAACACATATGTGCTGGTCATCTTCTGATGGCTTCTTAATGCTTGCCTCTGATGGACGCTTGCTTCTGAAGACAAAAGCCTCTTAAATCATCTTTTCTTCTGAAACTTTTCAGAATGTATCTCTTTTCTTAAGAATTTAAAAGTTATCAGAATTTGCTTCTAAGATCCTGCACACTTGAGATAAATATCAGTACTAACAATTGTGTATTTAATACTTATTGTTATCATCAAAACATATAGATTATATTTGCGGCTTTAGAACCAATTTTGTTCCAACAATATACTTCAAAATAGCGTAGCCACTCTACCTATAGTTTCATAAACTTCATTCCGACATAAAGCAAATACTCTATCGGTCGCGCTACCTTGTTGACACGCTGCAAAGACCATGACAGATGATAGCACAGTTGCTTGCCAGCTAGACCGAGCAGAAGCGCAGGCTATGTTGCACGGGTACTCCGTTTTAGACAGAGTACCGGTACCGGGTACGTACCGGGTACCGGTACGCGTATGATACTCTCATGATACGTACCTTCAAAGTACCGAGTTTTTTTTTGTTTTTTCATGCGGGTACACGTGTGGTACTTTCGGGGTACGCGTGTGGTACTCTCAGGGTACATACGTGGTACACATTTCATCAAAAACTATTCTCATTTTTTTTTCAACCTTTTCAATTTCATTCTTTTTTTATTTGTTTATTTTTTTAATAAAGATTCACTTTAGTTTAAAATTAGAATCGATTCAGTCTCCTTCCCTTTTTATTTATTTTTAAAAGTAGAGCCTCATGGTCTTACTACTACCCCTAATTTTCTAAACGTGTAAACCACAATATAACTATTTTTAAAAATTGCTATTTTTAGGGTTTAATTATTTGTTTTAAGAATATAATTTTATTATTTTAACTATATAACTATATTTAAAAAAAAATTATATGAGTGTATCCGTACCTTAGTTTTTTTAAAAATGTCGTATCACGTACCGGTACCAGTACTGAATACCGGTACCGTACCCGCACCTATGCAACATAGAGCGCAGGTGAAAAAGTGTGTACATCATCTTCTACCTCCTCTTCACATAAGGGGCACTGAATTTCACAATCGACAGACGTTCTAATAATTTGCACCTCGTTGTAAGGCATCCCCTACACAATCGCCAAAGAAGATGACGTACTTTATGTGGAGCATGCGATTTCCATAGTTCTTTCCCCTACACATCTTTTATTAACAAACTCATCATAACATAAGACACTTTTTTTATTTTATTTTTAGCGACAAATTTTTTTTATTAAATAACTCACCATAACATAAGACATTTTTTTTTTACATAAGTTAGTCACAGGCAGGCGCGGAACGCGCCTGTCTGACCCGGTAATCAATTACTAATATATTAAAATTGATTACCACATGTAACAAAAAAAAATCGATTACCACCAAACTTACTAATTTCTCCTTATTACGTTTAACCACGTCGCAAGTTTTATATCCTTCATTGTAATTTCACTAAAAAAATATTAAAAAAAATATAGAAAGAATATAAGATAAATATAAAAAAAAAAAAAGATGATATGCTTAAAAATATAAACAAAACAGATTATAGATTGGAACAAAATAGAACAATCTATACTCATAAAAATATCAACAAAATAGATTAATATGATCAATTCAATAATCTATTAAAAGAAAAAAAAAAAAGAGAATAAAATAATCAATAAAAAATTAAAGAAAAAATAAGATGAATATGCATAAAATTAGGAATATAGAAATAGAAACATGTGTCAAAAAAAAAAAATAAACAATACTTTTCATAAAAAAACAATATACTATGTTAAAACTCGATGTGGGACTCTTAACAGTTATGTGACTGTCTGTGTCTATTATATAAATTTATGTTAAAACTTTAAAAAAAAAACATGTTTGATATTATGGTGAGTTTGTTAATAAAATTTTTTTGCTGCTCAAAGAAAAAAAATGTTTTATGTTACGGTGAGTTTGTTAATAAAAAAATTTTGCTGCTCAAAAAATTAAAATAAAGGTTATTGTTGGTATTATGAAAAGTATACACAAAAAAAATTTGTTTCCTCTTTATATATAGCTGTAGATTATTATATTAAGAAAAGTAATAGTAATTGTTAGGCTGGACGGCAAGAATGGATTCTGACCCTACCTTCTTCACTTGTTTGTGTGTAGGAATTTATAATAATTTTGTCATTTTTTTTATCTACAAAAAAATAAAAATAAAAATAATCATAGTAATATAAAACTCTAAAGCACCGTAACTTCCAAATCGTACCCGATACATATCAATATGTTGTCATATGTATCGAAGGAGTATAACTAGTCATGCTAACTAGTCACCCGAGAACGCTAACAAAAATAGTAAATTTCGTATTCAAAATAACACCTTTATATTTTATAAATATTGACTACACACTTCCAATTCACCTTTAACATATTGAATATTCTTAATTAGTGTCTCAAAAACAATAAATAACATTTTCGTTATAAAATTTTACATATAGTGTCCACTTTGAGTCTTAGATATATAAACAATCATGATTTTATATTTAGATAACTCTCGATTGATGAACTAAGAGATACCAAAAAAAAATTCAAGAAGAAAGTTTAGAATATACCTTTTTTTTTTTGAACCAAGTTTAGAATATACCTTAAAAACTAACATAACCAATAAGGCAATAACTCTCATTTGATCATCACATAAAACAAAAGATCAATAAAAGAAGAAAAAATAAAATAAAATAAAATAACAAAGTAAGAGAACAGATATATAGTTTATAGCTCCCCATGTCAACAACAACACAGCTCACACTTTATGAAAGAAAATAATTTATTCAAACAAACTTCTTCTCACCTTAACTAATTTGTCGTCCTCAAACAGTTAATTTATTCTTCTCTCTAATTACATTATTAATATAGAAGTGTGTTATATAAACACAAAAAAATTGGACAAAAATACAACACATCTTTTTTCCACTCACAGTACGGATATCGAAGCGTGCAATAAATATTAAAAAAACAAGGGTAAATGATCATTTACCCCCTGCAAAATAAGGAAATTTTCGTTTACCCCCTTGCACAGATTTTTTTTCTGTTTACCCCCTGCAAAAAATAGATTCTCTCATTTCGCCCCCTGGGTGTACATCAGGATAAGTGACTGTGCAAATTTGCTGACGTGGCTTGTACACATGGAAAAAAATCATTTAGATTTATTTTTAAATTCCACGTCAGATAATATTTTTTTCAAAAAAAAAATTAAATTTTTTTTTTCATGCAAAATTTAAAAAACGAATTTTGTTTTTTTTCCTTTCAAAATTTTAAAAAAAATTTCCTAGAAATAACTTTTTTTTTTTCGTACAAAATTATTGAGTTTTTTTTTTCCTAAAATAAAATAAAAAACGAATTTTCTTATTTTACTCCAAAAATAAAGATTTATTTTCAAATCTTTTTGAATTAAAAAAAAACAGAATCTTCGCCGTAATCGTTTGCTTCCACCGTCATGATTGTATTTGTCGTCGTCTTCTTCAATCGCCGAAATCATCTTCTACTTCATTATTGTCTTCTGCTTCTTTATATTTTTCTTGTTTTAGGGCAAATGGTTTTGATAGAAGGGGAAAACACCAATAAAACTTGTTTTTCTATTTTATATTTTTTTTGAAAATCTTTTTCTATTTTTTTTAATTCAAAAAGAATAACAAAAAATAAAGTTTTGTTTTTAAAAAATAAAGATTATATTTTTTTAATTCAAAAAGTTTGAAAATAAATCTTTAAAATTTTTATTTCGGAAATAAACTTTATTTCGGAGTAAATCTTTATTTTGGGAGAAAAATAAGAAAATTCATTTTTTTTTATTTTGGGAGGAAATTTTTTTTTTGTTGGAAATTTTTTTAAAATCGTTTGTATGAAAAAAAAATTAAATTTTTTTGTAGGAATTTTTTTAAAAATTTTTGGGGAAAAAAAAACAGAATTTTTTTTATTTTGTAGGAAAAAAATTATTATTTTTTTTAAAAAAAAATATTATCTGATGTGGAATTTAAAAATAAATATAAATGATTTTTTCCACATGTACAAGCCACGTCAACATGTTTGCATAGTCACTTGTCCTACTGTACACCCAGGGGGCGAAATGAGGGAATCTACTTTTTGCAAGGGGGTAAACAGAAAAAATATCTGTGCAGGGGGGTAAACGAAAATTTGCTTATTTTGCAGGGGGTTAAATGATCATTTACCCTAAAAAACAAAAAATATAGTTTTGTTGTATTTTTGTTAAAAATTTGTGATTAAATAACATTTTTCATTAATATAACACCGTGTCTCTATGTTTTTCTTCTATTTTGGCTTTCTTAATTCTCTCTCTATCACTCTATTGCGTTTGAATTCTATACATTTAAAAATCTTACATTTATTTATATTTAATTTATTTTTGAGGTTTTTTGTTATTACCATCTATCATACCATCTTTCATTCTAACTTATTTGTGCTAAATATAAAAGAATGTCAAATTTCGAATATAGAAAATTCAAATCCGTGTGTACTTTAGGCTAGGGGTGCTCGTGGTTTGGTTTGGATCGGTTTTGAGGCAAAAACTCATCCGATCTAAAAATAAATTCATTTGCGGTTTGGTTCGGTTTTGGATGACAAATAAAAAAAATCCGATCCAATCCGATCCAATATTATGCGGTTTAATTTGGATCGGTTTTTGAATATCCAAATTATAAATTGTAATTTTTTTTAATAAATATAAATATTATAAAAAACGCTACAAAATAATAGTTTGACATTTTTGACAATATAAATATTAAGTTTGATGTAAAATATAACATATAATATATTGAAAATTAATATTTTGGAATGACAATTACCGATTATATTCGAAACATATAAAAAGTAAAAAAATAGATTAAATTAAACTAAAATATAGTATTATCAAAATTTAAAACAGATTAAATTAAACTAACATATAGTATTAACAAAATTTAAAATAAAAAAAGGTTAATGCAATATATATATTTATACTAATAAAAAGATAAATAAATATTAAAATATATGTATGTGGTTTGGTTCGGTTTGGATCGGTTTTAAGAAATCAATCCGAAATCCGATCTGATCCAGCGGTTTTCATAAAAGAACATCCAAACACATCCAAAAAACTTCGGTTTTTTGCGGTTTTCGATTTTTTTGAATCGGTTTTCGGTTTTTATTTGGATTGGTTTGGATTTGAGCACCCCTACTTTAGGCCGTGAAAGGTTTGGCATCTCTTCTATATCTTGTAGCCAATTAAATAAACAAAACAAATAAAGGGAAAATAAATACTATTAGATAACACATCTCCATCGTCTGATCTTGAATTGATCCTTCTTTGAACATCATGAAACAGTTTTCTTTTATCAAACCCTTTACTTGATTCCCATCCAGTTATTGCATCCAATTCTCTCATCTAAGCACCTCACTTTCCTTTACCCTATCATCCATTAGACAAGTGAGTGAGTAAGCATCATATGTTAGGTCATAACATAACATAAACATAGCTATCTCTTTCTTTCTTTCTTTCTTTCTTTAATTTAAGCTCTTTTTGTGAGTTTGACTTTTGTTTAGCCCTTAATTATTCCTATAAAATTAATCAATCTCAATTTGGTTTCTCAAACATCATAAAATAGCATCATCTTCAATCTTCATAATCATCTATAAAATTCATAAATACTATTATAGCAGCAGTTCTGGCTAATCCTTGGTGGACAATTCAAGGAGGGTTATCTGGGGTTGACCCAGGAGCCCATTCACCAACTGGTCTAAACAAACACCACAACACAAACCTAACCATCAACGAAAATCGCGCTGAAGATGAAGAAGAAGAAGAAGATGATGACAACAGAGACGAACCAAGAGAAGGTGCCGTCGAAGTTGGAAACCGAAGACCTAGAGGAAGACCACCTGGATCCAAAAACAGACCAAAACCACCTATCTTTGTAACAAGAGATAGCCCAAATGCTTTAAAGAGCCATGTCATGGAGGTAGCTGGTGGAGCCGATATAGCAGAAAGCGTAGCACAGTTTGCAAGGCGGCGTCAACGAGGCGTTTGTGTTTTAAGTGGAAGTGGAACTGTAGCTAATGTTACTCTTAGACAACCTTCAGCTCCTGGTGCTGTTGTAGCACTTCATGGTAGGTTTGAGATTTTGTCTTTAACTGGGACTTTTCTACCTGGTCCTGCTCCACCAGGTTCAACTGGTCTTACAGTGTACCTGGCTGGAGGACAGGGTCAGGTAGTTGGAGGTTGTGTTGTTGGAACACTTGTTGCTGTTGGACCAGTTATGCTTATTTCTGCTACTTTTACTAATGCAACTTATGAGAGACTTCCACTTGAAGACGATGATAACGATAATGATAATAATAACAACGAAGGGCCTAGTTCTATGGCCGGTGTACAAGGTGGAGGAGCATCTGGTGGATCACCTCCGCCGGGAATTAGTCATCATCAATTGCAGCAAGGTGGAATTCCAGATCCATCTTCTATACCTCCTTTGTATAATTTGCCACCAAATTTGTTGCCTAATAATGGAGGGCAGATGGGACATGAGGCTCTTGCTTGGGCTGCTGCTGCTGCTGCTCATGGAAGGGCACCTTATTGAGTTAACTTGTGTGTGGATTTGCCAATAATTGAGATAGTTAGATATCATATATCTAAATTAATCAAATTTAGATCTGTGAATTTGTGTTGTATGTTGAAGAATGAATAGGTATTAGAAAAAAGTTACAGGCTGGTTCTGGTTTTATGTAATTGTGAAGAACAACTGTGAGGAAGCATGCTTCTTAGTTCTTA